>NC_060270.1:56604736-56709521 GCF_021613505.1 Equus quagga
TCTCCCTTCATTCTGTGAACTATTCTAGTATCATTTTAGTATATTAGTCAGAATTGAGTTCTGGTCACTTGATCCATTAGAGTTCTGATTAACACATTCTTCTCTACCTTGTGAAATCTTACTCACCATTTATCAAATGTCAACTGTCAACTCTACTCATTCAACAAATATCTATTTAGTACCTACAACATTTCAGGCACTGTGATAAGCACTACAGATACATAGACAACAAAGACGTATACTTTGCCCTCAAGTTGCTTAATCTTCATAGATATTCTTGTGTCAAGATCATTCTCAAAGAGGATATTAAGTGCTTGAGAGAGCTGTGGAAATGGAGTGATGAAAGAAAGTAGGAAGCTATTTACTCTAGACTAGGATGAAAATTTAGAGGCAAAGGAACAATTTCTCAAATGGGATGATGACTGAGGGTATGCAAGGACAAATAGAATTTGGCCAGGGAGATTCTAATCAGGGAAGTAACTGGATCAGCTATGTGTTAAATTACCGGGACCAAACAGGGCTGAAATAAACTCTACTTTGAAAACTTTGATTGACACTTGGCTTCATCACTAAGGTAGGAACTATAGAAAGAGAAAAGAAGCAGCTGCTTGTGAGAGAAAAGAAGATAAATTATGGACACAATGAGTTTCAAGTACCTTTGAGAAATTCAAATGGAGATAGCACGAACTTTGATATATGGGCTGGAACTATATTTTTTAAAAGTGGCTTGGCCTAAAAATATATATATTAAGGAGTTATCAACATATAGATGACAACTGGAGCCATGAAAGTGAATGGCATTGTAAGAAGAGAACGCAGAGGAGAGAAGAGGTACAAAAATGGAACCCTAGGGAACACATCATGCAGTGAAAACCAGTAGAGGAGAATTTCAAGAAGAGAGTGGTCAATAATTCATACCCAGAGAGAGCACATAAAGTAATATTAGTACTAAAACGTGTCCTTTGATTTCAGCAACAACCTTGACAACAGCAGTTTCAGTTTGTGGAATATGATCATATGGATTGAATAATGAATGTGAGGTGAGCAAGTGTGGATGGAACTGTAAACTGCTGTTGCTCTTTTTGAGACGATTAGTTATCAAGGAAAAAGATCAGGTAGTACCTAAAGTCTTTGTTGTATGGTTTGTTTATTTAATATAGGATAGACACTTGAGCACGTTTATATGCTTAGAAGAAGATCCGTTAAATTAAAAAACAGATGAGTTAAAGAAAACAGGGAAAGAATACTGAAGATGAATATGATGTCAACAGGAAACAGATCAAGCTGGATTCAGCCATTTCTCTACCCTAAACCTTCCACAGTCTACAAAGCCCTATGTTGCTTGGTCCCCAACTCCCTCCCAGCTACAGTTCTTCTTCTGTGCCCTCTGTTGTTCACTCCACTTCAGACACACCAGTCTCTTTACTGTCCCCAAACATGCCAAGCACACTCCAGCCTCTGAGCTTGTGTACTTTCTCTTTACTGCTCCTAGAAAGTGATTCACTTACCGGAAGCATGGCTCATTCCCTAATTTCCTTTGAGTCCCTCAACAAATATCACCCCATAAGTGAGGTCTTCCTTGACCACCTAGTATATAAAGTAGCAAAAACTCCCTTGTTCCCAACACTCTTTAGCCCTCTTAACTTGCTTTATATTTTTCCATAGCTCTTATCACATTCTGACATATCACAAATCTGCTTGTTTATTAGCTTATTGTCCGCCTTCTTCTCCTAATACGTAAACTCCATAATGAAAGTTAAATTTATTTTCAATATTTTCAATATTTCAATATTTCCAGTGTCTAAACAATGACCAGCACTTGATTGGTTCTCAAATAAATAGCAGCTAGACAAGTAAATGAGTTAATGAGAAGGGTGTTTCAGAGAGTATAAACTAGATTAGAAGGAAATAAAGCCCGAGGGGAGTGTCATATGAGGAGAAGCAAAAGAAATAGAGAGGCCAAAGAGCAGACTTCCGAGAAGTAAGACTCTAAGCAACCTAGAGATAAGGAGTTATAGTCAGAGCTCGGAGCACAGTGAAGATTTCAGAATGTATACAGTCGTGGACGATGCCAACATCCACAGTGGGTCCTGGGGAGTGGACACCTGCAGTGTGGGGAAGGAGAAGCTCTTTGGAGTTCGGAGAACCAAGAGGTTCTTAAGCTAAAGTGTTGGATGTGTCATGGTCAGAGTGGTGGAAGTTTCCAGAAGTAATGGCAGACAATGAATACCACTCCTTAGTGAACCAGGGATGTCCAGGGAATAAGAGGTGAAGCGGAGGATGAGGGCGAAGAGTTGCGGGATGCAGCCGCACAGGACAGAACTGAAGCAAAGTAGGGAAGAACGGCCTGGATTTTCTAGAAAAACACAGCCTGGTGATATAAACAGCTAGAGGACTGATAAGACTAAAAGTTTCTTGTTTTGTTTTGTGTTGTTTTACCATGGTGAGCTGTGGAAAACCTTTTAAGTTTCAAATAAAAGAAAAATGAAGTATTTTCTTGGTTCCCCTATACAATGGAACCCAAAGATACCTCACTGTAATAGAGTTTGACTCTACTTTTGATGTTTGCTGACAGCTTTTAACTCCCTCCTGCCCTTGTGACCTTCATCTGGGTAAGCTGATAAGAGAGCCTGAGAATGCCTTCCTTTGGTGCCGGCAGGAGATTCAAACCAAGCCAGCCACCGCCCGCGCGCATCTTCCCTCTGTCCAGCCTCACCACAAGCCACAGTAAGAACCCCACACCAGTTTCCTGGCCTTACTCTCACAAGCCATTTTCTGACCAGCTCGGGAAGGCCACCCTGCTCTCCCCTAGAAGCCTCACTGTGTAAGTAATAAACATTTGTACGTCCTCTGTGTGTGTGGCATCCTCAGTCCTGACATCTGACCCAAATTCGGGGGGGGATGCATCCTGTCCACAGTGTGCCTACAAAACTCAGTGACTCAGGATACTTTCAGAGAAGCCCTTGCTGATCTCATAAGGCAGAATTAGTCACTCCTCACATTATGCTTTCATTTATGTTTATTTATATGTTGAGTGCTCACTATAGCCTAATATTTATTATAATTGAATGCACATATAACTCTTACTCTCATTAAGATTCTTGAGGGTAAAAATTATATCTTATTTATCTCTATATTCCCTGGAACTTTATGTAAGAATGCTTAATAAATATTTGATTTATTGAAATTTTCAGGAGCTACAGGGGCAGAGTGGCATTCCTTTGGGGAAATAGAAGTTTCCGTTTTTATCTGAAGCTTTAAAAACACCCCCTAAATGTATTCTGTCTGTCCTGGGCTCTCAGAGCTCTTGATAGAGGTCAAATCATGATATAAAAACACCAAAGCACAATATAAAGACCACTTTAAAAAGATCAATTCCTTCCAAGGCGCTCCCACTCCCCTTATGGAATCACTAAACAGAAGGCTTGGTTGAAGATCCCTGAAAGTTCATTTATTTTCTGTAAGAGTTATGAGAACGCTCATAAAACCAGTTTTGAATAGAAACCCACCCATATGCTTTATGCTGTTTTTCAGGCAGTTAGCCTAATTAAGCCTCCTAGGCAGGTTACGGTCCCCCTGTGGAAACCAAATTGAGTTTAAATACAGAATTATCTCAAAATCTACGAGCTTTTGATTGATGCCCCAGTTAATTTTGACAACTGAAGTGGCTTCCAGCTTATCTTCACTTTAGGAAGATGAATAATTATGGAAATGACCTCATTAACTCTTTGATGCCAGTCATTGGAATTTATGAAAGTTATTATGCCTAAACCTGAGGCCTAGGAGAGAAAAATAATCAGTCTATTGGGCATATTTGCTTCAAATTTTTGCCTCGCTCCACTCCACTGTCATACCCACAGGCACTGACAGAAATGTCAAACTGTGTGTCCAATGACACAAGAGGAGATTAAGAAAAAAATCTCCATTCAGATAAAGATGGCTCTCGCCAGCACCAGGACCCCTAACATCTCAAGATTTTTTTTTCATCTCAGGTTAGCGGCAGATTTTATCCCCTGTATCTTCACATCATCTCAGTCGGGAGAAGCAAGCATTCAATCATCATAACAGAATCTTTACTCTGAAGAAGGGGGTACATTATGAACCATCTAAAAGAAAAAAAAAACATAAATGCAATTTGGAGGATAAGAAAATATTTCTTAGAGTTCATTTCAACTAGTCATAAAAAGAGAGGGTTAGATTAGGAACTTAACTTACATGGTGCAACTGAGGTTATGCAACCAATGTCTTCTCAGTTCGCCAAGGTTAAATTGCTGAACATCTTCCGTATATTTTGATTCATCCTTAACTCCCTATGAATAAAGATTAGACCATTTTACTTTGTGAGAAAGGAAGGTGTATTGAGGGTGAAAATGATTTAAACAAGAACTCTCACACATCACATATTATCTTCAATTTTCTCATTTAGGTAATAATGTCGATAATGCTACCCAGAGAGGTCCAGGAATGGTCTCAGGTGACTTTAGGGCATGTGAAAGTACTTTTTGAATAGAAAATTACTAATTCAATATTTTTATGTAGAACAAACACTGGTAGATTTGTCCTTTAGATGCTGGGATCCCTGAAAGTGCATAAAATTTGGAAAAAAGGTTTAAAAGATCCAGAGCCTTGCAAACTTCATTCTAAGAGCAAGTCACTTACCCTCTCCAAGCCTCATTTCTAAAGAGAGGTCAGGATGTTATGGTCACTGTGGTAGACTGCAAACATGGTCTAGATTTTTGCTCTCCCCATATCCATGCCTCTTGTCCTGGTGGTGGCTTCCCACTCAACCTCTGGGGTTTGGGGCTTTAAGACTTGACTTGTCCAATAGAGTAACACAGAGTAATGACGTGCCAATTCTGAGCCGAGTTCTCTAGAGACCTTGCATGCTTCCATTTGCTCTCTTTCACCCCTGTCATAATTCTGAGAACATACCCAGACTGGCCTGCAGTAGGATGAGAAAGATGTGGAGCAGAGCTCAGTTGTCCAACTTGCCCCAGCCCAGTCCATCCCAGTTCAACCAAGAGCCAGCCAACACCCAGCCATGTGAGCAAGCCCAGCTAAAATCAGCAGAGCTGTCTAGTTGTTGACCTCAGATTCATGAGCAAGTAATGGCTATTATTATTTGCCATTGAGATTTGGCGGCTACTTGTTATATAACAATATCATGTGATAAAGACTGATACAGTCACCAACTTTCCAGGCAACATCACAGCATGGCTATGTATCTCAAATAAAACCATCTAAGTAAAGCTTGTTTTAAAAATCATAAAACTCTTTGCAAATGTATAATTGATAAAGTTATCTCGATGACCTATCATATTAAAAGTCTAGGTAAAAGTCTGCTATAGTTCCCTGACATATATACGGTACATATTTTATCAACATTTCATAGAGTGGTTTTCTACAATTTATTCACGTATGAAAAGTCCAGGAATATTTAAATTCCAAAATTCCAGTAAAATATAATGAAATTACCCAAGTGCTGCACAGTTTTTGCACTGGAAATAAAACACAATAATTCTAGAGGATGATTGCATCCATCTTACACCTCCTTAAGCAAGAGCGCGGTGTAGGTCATTCCAGACAGTTGTCCACCATTCTCTTTAAGAATCTTCTGGGAAGGGAGTCTACATCTACCTGTTGGTTATGTCAGCTTTTAACAATCCTTCCTTTCAGAAATATTTCCAACTCATCACTTAAATTTCTTCTGAATCTATCTAAGATACGTATTTTTTCAATTGCAAGCAAAGTAGAAATTAAAATGACTCATTGAATTCTCACTATAATTCTTTCACATCTCCTTCAGGGCAACTAGACTTCTTGTCTTTAGGCTTACCAGCAACTGATTTTATTTTCACTATAAGAACATGTATTCTAACATATGTATGTAATTATTAACCAGGAAAGCTTTTAATATTCTTTCATATAACTCACATTTCCACTTCTGCAGTTTCTTATCTATAAAATGGAGATACAACACTTCCAAACTTGGAGGATTTCCCTCAGGGACACAGATATGCCAATATGCCCCTAAGCACACTCAATCTTTCAGTTTCATCAGCTTCCCAAGCACAGCACCTGACCTGACAATTATAGTGAACAGGATTCTCTAAACCAAAATAGAAAAAGAAAAATGTGTATACTCACAAGGAATTTGCTGGAAATTTTGGAATATTTCTGGTGGCCAAATAGCAAAACTCAAGCCCCCTCCCACAGTCCTGATTCCTGGACCTCCCGTAAATGCTCGAGCAGAGGAGTAGACTGCATTCTCCCTCTGCTCTGATGCTTCCCCGTGTACTTTCAGGGCTGCTGATTGGTTGTTACTACCCCAAGAGCCATTTTTCTAGGAGATTATCCAATACTTTCAATGAGAGACTTTGCTTAACAAAGGCAAGGAAAATTAAATAGAATATTCCTTTGTTTTCAGTGCAGAGCATGGGATCAGATAGAGTTCTAACAGAAGATTGTTAAACAACTGTGTTGAACTGGATTAACCGGTTAAATGTCTTGCCTTATGTAAGACAGAGCACCTCTAAGAAACACCAGTGAGGACTGTGCTTCCACAAAAATATTTAACTTGCTTTGGGCAACAGTAGAAGAATTCATAGAAGTAGTAGAATTGTGCTTTAACGAACCATACAGAACATCAAATTTGCTTCATCACATTAGAATTTCACTAAAGCAGAGAATAACTACTGTTAGTACACAAAAAGGGATGCTGTTCTGGAGTTTGGATTGTTTGTTTTCTTTTTTTATTTTTGCTAAAATACATAGGGCAAACTCTTCTCCACTCCATCTCTTCTCCCTGCCTCAGTTCTTCAGGAAGTATTTGTAAGCAAACTCTGTTATATGCCCTATACCTAAATAAAATATCTGAAAAATAGCAACACCAGTTCCCATAACATTTGTCAGGGTTCAAGATTCCTATCTACATCAATATTTGTTAACACTTTCTTAAGTTCCAAACCTATATTTCCCAGGTCTGCCTCTGCTACTGACTAAATATGTGATTGTAGATGAAGACGTTTACCTTTCTGGGCTTTAGTTCCCTCATGTGTAAAATGAAGGCATTGAATGATGAAATAACCTTCATGATCCTGTACAACTTCAGTAGTTTGTAATTCCAGCACCACCTCAATGATCTGCAAGGTACGCCATACCCAAAACGATCAGAAATAAAGTTAGATGCTTTATAAAACTGATTATTCTCAAGTATTTCCAATTTTGATAGCAACCAGGGACCACTCAGTATTAAAAACTCAGAGTAATGGTTGATTTCTTATCCTTCTGTCAATTCTAAGGCCACGATGTCCCTCAAATGCCACTCTCTCTTCTCCTTATTCTTTGAAGAAGCCATGTCTTCATTACCCTTCCTGAATTAGTGAAATAGTCTCCTGACTTATCTATTTGCTAGCAGTTTCTTCAACCTCCAAACCATCTGTCACCTCAGTATCAAAGTCACCTCCTCAATCATAGACTTGATGAAGCTATTCTTACTACAAATGGTTCTTCATGTCCTTCAGGAAAAAGTTCACATTCCTCATCCTGGCATCAAAGGTGTCCCAAATGTACACCTACAGTGACATTTGTATTTCTATCTACTCCTCACCTTATATAGATTTCCATTCCCCAATCAGGGCGATGATGAAGCATCTAGTTTTCCATTGTGGTTGTGAAGATCAAATGAGACAATGCTTGTACACAGGCCTAGAACAATACCTAGTATAGGAGAGTGGTCAATTAGTGTTAACAATTGTTAGAATTACTCTCTATGCCCTGAACTTTCCACACCTGCCTTTTCCCTGCCTCATCTGCCCTCCCTGGAAGAACCCTTCTCATTGTGTTCCCACCAGATGCAACCCTGCCTATCCTGAAAATCCAGTTCAAATACCTCCTCCTTTGTGAAGTCTTCCTCAAGGTGCATCAAAATTAATCTCCCCTTGCACTGTGTCCACAGCATCTCCCTTAAAAATCACTGTATCATCTTTCAGTATGCCCCATAATGTAGAAAGTTCATCCATCCATTCATTCATTCAACGAATATGTTTTGAGAGCCTAGTATGTAGGCCATATTGTTCAGGTTTTAAATATAAAGGAGTAAACAACAAAGAAAGTGCTGTCTGCTTTCATCAACCTCCCATTCTAATGCGGAGAAATGGATAATAAGAAAGTAAATATGTAATATGACAGGTGTTGTTAGCACACAAAGATGGGTTCTCCTACCCAATGCACATAAAAAAAGCCAATTATTATGGCATTGGCTTTTGAGAAAAGATTACAGCCTTATTGTGCAATCCCTCTGAAGGAGACAAGCAGCAACACTCTCAAATCTGTCTCCTCGATCGAGGGCTTGGGGCAAAATTTGTGGGATGAAGGGCAGGGTGGCCTGAAGTGTGGAGATGATTGGAGGAGAGAAGTGAGGTAATTGCTGATCTGCACAAGTGTAGTCAAGCTTCACGGCTCTTCCTAGGATGCATGTTCACAAAATGGTGGGGTTAGCATGATCTGAAGGTGGAGTTTTCAGCCCCTTAACGTCAAAAGGGTCACTTAGCGGCCGTTTGCACAGGCCCAGTTGATGAGTTGGTGGTCTCAACCAGCCTCAACTGAACAAAGGGTCATTTCTCAGTTCCTCAAAAAACACTCTTAATTACTCTGCTGATAACATGGGGTCAATTGAACTGGTCTTAGAGGGCCCATGGTTACAGTGTCATAAAGTGTCCAGGGCAGAAGCGGAGGACCAACTCTATATAGTCAATCATGCCTTCCATATTGGAGGTTCCTTGTGTCCTGACACCATCTCATTCTCCTTTTCTCCCCCTCATCACCTAACACAGTGTTAGCTGCCATGTACAATGAACGTGTATTGGGTTGAACCTGAGTTTCTAGTGAAAACGTTTTAGGCAAAATGCTTAAACTTTCTGCTTCAATTGCCTTCTCTGAAAAAGAAATTAGCAATATTTATTTGCATGTTATTGGGGAGATGAAATGAGAAGTCCATAAAATACTGGTGTTTTATACTGACAATAAACAGGCTCTATCAGATGCTGTTGCTGTTTTTAACAAACATTTCTAAAAGTCTTGTAACCGTTGACTCATAAGAATATGACCTGGTAAAACATTCGCTTTAAAGACCATTTTGAAAATTTTTATCAGGATTCAGTAAGATATCATTATCCTGGGCCACCTGTGGAGATGTGGAAATGGTCTTGTAATATTAAACTATACGTTTTTATGGTATTTGTTAAAACTAGGTTCTACTCAAAAAATATTTAAACATTTCTAACAGATTTTAAGACAAAAAGGGATCAAAAAATTACTTTTTAAATGAGATATTTAAAAAAATAATAACCAAGTTCAGGAAGAGCTAGAGATATTAATGTAAATAGTAATAGAAAAGCCATCAGCCCAACTAAAGCACTATTTATGATAAAAATGACCTTAAAAATCTCTAGCTCTAAGCCTCTATTTTGCAAGTGAGACCCATAGAGGAGAAGTAACTTGCCAAATGTATCACAAAGAGTTGGCAGAGTAAGTACCAAGCTTCAACTTCCAGCAGAATCCTTCAAAGAGAAGGAAAAAAGCTCAGCTTTCTCTCCCTTCTGACTGGAAAGGCAGCGAGTCTGTTGCCTCACGAAGGAGAATGATTTCAGTCCGCCACACTCTAAGACTTTTCCAAAGCACATGCATATATACTTCCACAGTCTCCTGCCTCTTGGTAAACGTGACATTAAAGAGTGACTTTCTATTATTACCCAAATGATCTGTTTGGGTGCTTAAAGGTTTCCTTGAACCTTATTCTTACATGGGACCATGGTGAACCAGTTTCATGACCAGCCCTTCATGCAATGATCCAGCACATGTTCATCAACTTTGTTATTCTTTATTCTTGCATTATGTATTATTGCATTTATTGCAATTATTCTTTATTATTGCATTACTAGAGACTGCTTCCCCCAAAGACCAGAATACCAGCACTAAAGGACAGAGACTTCTTTTTCACATAACACAGCCTTGAGAAGGAGCAGAGGGGAAAATGCAGTTTAATATAAATGCTGAATCGCAGATGAAAGAATTCAGGCAGATGCTGACAAAAGAAAAACATCCGAACGGGATAGGTAAGCAATAACCTGCATAAACACCATACTCACCCTGACAACTGAGCTCTCACACCTACTCCCAGGAGATTCAACCCCCACGGAGGGCAGGAGGCAGACGTCTAAAGGGAAACTCTGTAACCAGCCAAGACAAGTTGATGAGACATTTTCAGAATCATCCTTGCACATGTAACACCCAAGATGTTTACACTCCTTCCTTTTTTAAGTTGTTTAGGGGTTTTATAATGAGGAAATATGAGAAACCACAAAAGTAATAAGCCTCGCACCCATGTAGCTGTGAGGAAAATAAAATAAGGCCACCTCATAAAATTGATTCTTTATGATATCACTTCAAAAATATTATTTTGGGAAAGGTTAACTTGCATTTGTGTTTCTCTGAGCGAAATGAAAGTTGTTTTATGCTAAGAATATCAGCAATAATTACAAGCTAAAACAAATAATACCAGTTATAATATTTCCAATCATACAGTCTCAGCATCTTCGTCTCCACCACCCAGTCCTGGATGCTATCTTTTGTCTCATTTTCTGAGAGACTCCTACCTGCTCTCCCTGGTTCCAACCTTGTTCTGCTGCCTATCGAGCTTTTAAAGGAGAAGCAGATTACATCTTTTTCTGTTTACAATGGCTCCTCCTTCCTCTTAGATGAAAACCCAACACTTCTCCCTCGAGTAGCCAGGCCCTGATGGACCTGTTCCCTGCCTGTCCTTCCCTCTCGCTCCCCACTCTCCTGCCATGCTGTGCATTTTACTATTCTTCATACAGGCCACGTTCCCTCCCATCCCAGGGCCTTTACCCTCGCTATTCCCTCTGACTAGAACACTTTTCCTCCCAGGTCAATGCGCCTCTCTCTAATTCTCCTTAGTCCAGTCTCTATATAAATGTCACCTCTACATAAAGGCTCTCCCTCCTTGCCCCAGCCAGAACCACCATCTCAGCCTCCAGTCACCCTCCAGGCCGCACGTGGATTTACCACCTCAGCTGGGCTCTTCACCACCACTGCCCTCATCACTGTCTGATATTAGATTACGTACACATGAGTTCACTCATTGATCACGGGTCTTTCCTCTCCCTAAGGTGAACAGCAAGCAGCAAGGACGCGTCTTATTCAAAACCATCTCTCCAAAGTCCAGAATAACGCCTGACACATAACAGATACTCTATAAACAGTTACAGAATGAATCAATGAACAATAATAATAATTTAGTATCTACTATCGGCTGACTGCTTTCTTTGTAATATTTTTAATCCTAAACACAAAAATAACCCTGCCACATAAGGATTATTCCTATTTTCTTATCTAGGGAGAAAAGAGTTCAGAGAAGTTGAGTAATCTTCCCAAAGTCATAAAGATACTAAATGGCTGAGCCAGGATTGGAATCCTGAAAATTGAAATCCACATCTCCCAATTCAAAGGCCTACTTTCTTTCTGTTACACAACACAATGTTTTGAAGATATCAATAAAATTAACACTAATAATAGGAAATATTTATCAGGTACTTACCAAGTGCCAGACACTGCTATAAGAACTTTATATATACCAGCTCATTTAAAGCTCATGACAACACGGTGATATTGGTGCTTTTATCTGATCTCATAGATAAGGAAGCTGAGGCTCAGAGAGGTCAAGTCCTTTGCCCAGGATAACAAAGCCAGGCAGTGGAAAAAGTGGGATTCAAGTTTAGGCCATATGGATTTAGAATCTGTGCTTCTAACTTCTATGCTATAAAGTGAGATCAGAGGTTTCCTTTGCATCATTTCTAAAGTGAAACAGGTGAGGCACAAAGTGGTGTTAATGTCTCTACAAAGCTCCTGCAGCAGCACCTCTGCCTGCCCGGAGTGTCCAGTAAGTACCTCGAACACATGAGAGCCAGGAACTGCTGGAGATGGCCACAGCCTGCTATGCTAGGAGCCAAAAGAGAGGAAATAACAAATAATAGTCTGCAGAGCATTTCAATTTATGGTTTACAAAGCACCTTAGCATAAATTTCCTGAGCTAATTTTTAGAAAGGAGTTCATTTTAGATAAAATCGTCATGCCAAACAACCTAGTTTTTGCCAAAGTGCTTTGAACTAAATTTTGTGCCAAATCACTGGTAGCTGGATCCCAAGCCCATTTTCAAGATGAGGAAATTGAGGATCAGGGAAGCTAAAGAACAAAAATCAAACATGTCTTCAGGACTCAAAAACTAAATCATTGTTTCCAAAGCAAGCCATAAGTGACGTAGGAAAGTTTGCAGGAAGGAGCTAACACAACCACCGTGAGGCTGCTCTCTTTAGGTCTTGCTTTCCAGATGGGCCCTTGACTGGCATCTGGGAACCTGGCTTTTAAAATTTCCAGAAAGTGGTCAGCTCAGCCAGCTGTGCAGCTTGCCTAAACTGTTTATACAAACAGCGTTTCTTACAGTGAGCATCGCATCCTCTTGTCTCAGAGTCTGGGATTGCGGTGGACATGGGTGGCTCTGTGATCAGCCCCAGTGAAAACCCTGAACTCTCAGCCACTAACAGCCTTCCCTGGGCAGACACGCTGCACACCGTGGCTGCACAGAGGGAAAGTGTGCTCTGTGTGACCCCTTACAGGAGGGAAAGGGCACAGGAAGCCTGCATGTGAATATCCCCAGACTCTGCCTGGTGTGTCTTTTCCCCTGCTGGTCTGGCTCTGTATCCTTACTGTGCTCCTGTAATAATCTTAACTGTGAGTATGATGCGGAAATCTGTGAGTCCTTCTAGCCAAGCGCCAAAAGTGTGGGTGGTCTTGGAGGTCAATGAAACAGAAAGGCAACAGGAGAATGAGAAGAGCCCTTGACGAAGGTAACAGAGACAAGGGAGGGTACAGGTGTTATCTGGGATTTCCTGGAAGCCAAGAGATTCGCTGGGGTTATACAGACCTGCTAGTCTACACTCAAAGTAGGAAGCCAGCATCCATGACCATGGAATTCACCCATATAAAAAACAGGGCTATGCCTCTAATAAAGAATTGTTAGTGTTTCTTCACCATCAGTCAAGAGGAAAGGCGGCTACCTGAGCAACTGAAGTACAAACCCCAACACTTTCCAAGAAAGATCAAATTGTAGGAGAAAAATAGGCTTTACTTGGCTAAAACTCTGCATACTGATTAGCAGCCTAAAGAGGCAAATTTATTCAAATCTACCTCCCTAAAACAAATGTCATCTTTCCCGGAGGAGTAGAATGGTGTGGAACTATATATAGAGTACACCATTTAAAATTCCTTTTTCAGGAAAATTCCTCTCCAGTCCTTCGCATTCAAGGTATTTGTAACCTGGATAGCAGCTTTCACATGGTTTCAGAAGTGATGGCTAACTAATCCCTGGGATCTTACTCTGACCCCATGATGTGAAATCTATGCATACACTGTGCAATTTGTGTTGTGCAATCTCTTAATAGATGTCTACTTGATGGCAAATTCATTTTGGTATTTTAATAATTTCTTGATTCTAGTCCAAGACACATCAACTTTCTTTTAACACTTGCCCTATATTAAGTTTTCAGAAAGTAATTTACCTCCCCATACACTTACACACATATACACACATGTAAAAATTCCTTCTATCAGGAGAGATTTGAAATCAAAAACACTTAAGTAGAGCAGGCACCACCCATCTCAAATCGCTGAGAGCCAGCTGGAGCAAGAATGGTGACTCTTGTAATGTAAAAAAGACCTAGGAGTCCAATGCCGCCATCACAACATTTACAAGGTTGTTATTTCACAAAGGGCAGGGCTAAAGTTGTGCCAACAGGGGAAATGCCCTTTCTGTATATTAGAGTAGACTAGTTTTTCTTGAAAACTAAAGAATGCTCAGATTGAAAAAATGTGCTCTCTTCTTAGGTAACTGTGAGGAAAAATGAATGTAATGAAGGTCACACCATCACCTTTACCCACAGGACTGAAGCCTATTAATACCACCACCCTCTCCCCGCCTTTGGAGTCATCAAACCCTGTGCCATACTGCATGTGTCCCCCAAAAATTCATATGTTGAGGGGCTGGCCCCGTGGCCGAGTGGTTAAGTTTGCGTGCTCCGCTGCAGGCGGCCCAGTGTTTCGTTAGTTCGAATCCTGGGCGCGGACATGGAACTGCTCATCAGACGACGCTGAGGCAGCGTCCCACATGCCACAACTAGAAGAACCCACAACGAAGAATACACAACTATGTACCGGGGGGCTTTGAGGAGAAAAAGGAAAAAATAAAATCTTTAAAAAAAAAAAAATTCATATGTTGAAATCCTAACCTCCAAAGAGATGGTATTAGGAAGTGGAACCTTTGGGGGGTGGTTAAGCCATGAGGTTAGAGCCCTCATGAATAGGATTAGTGCCTCTATAGGAAGAAATATGAGAGCTGGTTCCACTCTCTGCTCTCTGCCATGTAAAAACACAAGAAGACGGCCATCCACAAGCCAGGAAGCAGACTCTCACCGGACACCAGACACCTGATCTGGCAGTGCCTTGATCTTGGACTTAGCCTCCAGGAATGTGAGAAATAAACGCTTGTTATTTAAACCATTCAATCTAAGGTATTTTCTTACAGCAGCTCAAGCTAAGACATCCTGACCATAAAAGGAGTATCAGTCCCTTGCATTCACAACCTACTAGAATGTTCAGAAAGAGATAGAACCTTCTCCTTCAGTGAGAAGAAGTGAAATTTTCTGAGAGGTACAGGGTACCAGACTCCATGGTCTGAAAAGAGGGCTCTAGAGAAAGGAGAATTGAGCAGGGAGGTTAAGTCAGAAGTGAAAGAATATGCACGTGGCTCACTTTTTGCAAAAGGTCTGCCCTCAAATCGCCTCCTTCCCATTGCATATCTCCATCAGTGCAATGTAGCTGCTTCTGAGGAAAACTAGTGAGTTAGGACATAAATTGGAGAGAAAGGTTGAGAATTTCCCAATCATATTATGAAGACTTCACAGGTGAAAATTGGAAGGATTGTTCCCCTCTGAAGTTACTAAAGGTATCACTATAACAGCATAGATCTCCAGCAGCAGAATGGACCCCTCCTGCAACACAGACACAATATGACAAGTCTGCCCAGAATGGAAGTTTCTAGAAGTCAGAAATCATATTTATTCATTTTAGGGTGTCATTTTCTACTGTAAGCAGTTATGCAGTAGATGCTTAACCATTTGTCATTGAAGAATGAGAGTTGATTCCTACATCTAAATGCTACCATCTCTACCTCTATTTTGGTCTGCTAAAAATGTATCCATCGTGTAAATCTCTGCAATGTCTTTCTCTAATTCTCCTGTCTATATATAGTCTCTTTCCCCTTAGAATTCCCATTGCATTCTGTTACCTTGTTGGTAATTATCTTAATCAAGCTTGAAATAAAGATTTTTTAAATTTTATTCTCATCCTTTTCCCCACCCTCCTCCACCCCTGACCCCATCCTCTATAAGCTCCTTGAAGATCACACACATCTTTCTGCCCATAGACTTTTCTATTATGGTACAGAGCAGAGTGCCTTACATATAAGGAGTAGATGTTTTAAATTTGATTTTATACTCATGCAAAATGCTCTTTAGGTTTTTTCCTGCTTCCCTTTCTCACATGACAGAGTTATCTTTAAATAAATCACAATATTCATTCCCAATTCTATTTTGTAAAACAAGTAATTACAGTCATACTAATTATGAACATTCCATAGTTGTATCATAATATGGCACATTTTTCTATTCCTTGCCAGTAATAACTGAAATCTCATAATTTATGAACAGTTTTACTGTTTTTGAAGAGGTCTATTTCTTCCATCCTGTGCTGATGGGATATGCTCATTTTATCTACTCACCTGATGTTGTACCCCAGCTCGAACTGGATACCCTGTGGGGATCCTGAGGATAACGGTTGCCTCATCGGATGAACCATTAATCCACATTGGCCAAAACATTTCTGACTTTTCATTTGTAAAGTGAGATCTGAAAGCCTTCATCATTATTTATTAAGCATCCACTATACCCAGGGAACCTAATAAAAGAGACTGTACTCAAAGAACTCGAAAATAAGACCTCCACTTTCAGTAAAGGGATGGAGTGGGAACTCCCACCTGCAGTCATTCCATTTCAAGTGCTTTACATATTAAAAGGTTCCCATCATATGTGAGTTCAGATGCACAATTTGTGAGAAGGCTAGGAAAGGATTTCTAAGGGAGAGGTTGTGTCCTAGCGGCAGAGCAGTACCAGGATTAGGGACCCCACAGCTACAGCAGCCCAATAACAGAGAGAGAAAGGAAGACAATATTAAAGTAATATTATTAATTCAGAGTATTAAAAGTTTTGCAGGGAGAATAAGGCCTTTTCCTTTGCAGAGATATGAACAAGTTGTACATATTAAGACAAATACTCTAAACACTTCCTTGTGTTACCTATAAGAAACATCCACTTAGTTTACAATCACACTGAGCACAAGAACCACCAACTCTTCATTCAGGTCACAAAATTCCACCCAAAACAAATCATGACCAGGTATGTGGTAGACCACAGCTATATTTTTTAAAAAGTCCTAATTTCTCTAAGCCAGATAGAGAAGGACAATCTCTGTATGACTCCACTTATATCTGGAAGTTAAACATGTAGACAAAGAGGACAGATTAGTGGTTACCAGGGGAAAGGTGGGGTGGGGGGTGGGCACAAAGGGTGAAGTGGTGCACCTGCAACATGACTGACAGATAATAATGTACGACTGAAATTTCACAAGGGTGTAAACTATCATAACCTCAATAAAAAGTTGAAAAAAAAGTCCTAATTTCTCTACTTTTCACTGCAGATAACAAGGCAGATCCTTTCTATCCTTAGCTCCTTCATATTAAATCACATTAAAGAGAGTCAGCTTTATTTACAAAATCCATTCATCAAAAAATCTCTCAGAATTGAGAATTTGTTTTTATCTTTGGCCCTATTCCCTTTGTTTTTCATTTATCTGAGAGAAATAATTCTTGTTTTCTCTTGCTGTGGAGTTAATTAAGGTACCTGTTTTCATGTAATCAACACCAGTGGCGCAAGCAGCAAATAATTCTAATAAGAAGCATCCACGATGAAGTCAAAGTTTTTCAACGTGCAACTCCTTTTTTAGTTTTCTTTTCAACATGCAGCTTAAAGAAGTATCAGTTATTTTTATTGTTTCTACCCTATTTGTTTCATAGTCATAGAACTCAAAGCTCAAGGGAAGTATGGAGGTCATATAATCCAATTCATTCATTCTACAGGTAAGAAAAAGAAAGGCATCTAATAGCAGGGCCAGGTCCGGGAACCCCAGGCCTGGTGTTCTTATCCCTTTATTGCACCCCCTCCCTGCTCTGGAGCGTTCCTAAGGGGAGAATCTTAAGCTTATTTCCAACTCCCATTTGGAATGCAGCTTCCAAAGACTAATGTGAGCAGAAGCCCGCACGCAGATCACGTCTGCAGGACTGGAGTGTGCCAGTGGGTGGAGCTTCAAATTGAAGATTTACTTCTAATGGCCACACTTCATTTTCAGGAGTTAGAGTTTCTTAAGAAAACGCTTATCTTACTGAGAAATTAATGAATCCTGATTATCAAAATCTAACTCTGAAGAATTGGAGATCACACTTAACCAAGAGATTTAATTCTGTAAACGATTTTCTGTTAATTACCCCTCAAACGCATGTATGTGTTTATAGAAAAGAATTAAAGTTTCAGTTAAAACTCCAGGAAAGCATGTGCTATTCACAAAACACAGCTTCTGATGAAATATTTTCTATTTTGTCAAAAATAATTTGCAGCTGTGTATAAACAAACTTTCCAATTGCTATAGAAAGTCTAATTTTTTCACTTCCTTAAACAAAATTCATGGAGTACAAATCAAACAGCTAAAAGGAGATATATTTAAAAGATGCAGATTTCCACAGTATTCTGTTTTTGCAACACTTTTCTCAAAATGAAGCATCTTATGTCAAGCTCAAGAATTAGCACTAACTTTAAAAAGGCATTGTTAGTCTGTAGAGCAGTGAAACAGTGTTCCAGGAAGAAATAAAATCGTCTGATAAGCATAACAAAAGTAAATTAGAGTTAGCATTAAAAAATATAAAAAACAATGTTATAAGTGATAGAAATGTTTTCTTGCTTATTTATGTTTCTGTTTTTGAGTTAAAATGAAAATAGTTTCCTTTATTAAATGTCATATATAACAAATGCACTTTTATCTCTGAAATAGTATTTGAGAATGACTAGCTTTGTGGGCTGCATTATTGGTATATATTAAATATAATGAAGGAAAGCTGAATATGCCCCTCCAAACTATGCTACAAGGGGTTATTTTGAGCTGAAGGCAATTAAAAAAGAAGCAAATATTTAAAATGGCTCTCTGCTCTTCCTCTGTTTGCCTAAAAGCAGGACATAAAATTTGTAAAGGTGTCCCCCCTCCCCTTTCTACCAGAAGGGTGGAAGTTAATGGCTGGAGGAACTGCAGAGCTTCATCAGCCCAGAGATGTCACCGGAGGAAACTACATAACAAACCCTACTAACTAGCGCTCATATTCCATTAGTTTTCCCACACTCTTATCTCCCCACAATTTGCCACCCTAGAAACTCAACGTCCTTTTTCTTTGTCTTATCACTTCTCTAAAAACTTATTGTTCTTTTGTTAAGGTGCTACATAAGCCCGTTTGAACCACCCCCTTGATTTGCTCGTCACTGAGCGCTCTGAGGTGTATGCACACGTTAGTGCACTTCTGTTTGCTTTTCTCTTGCAAATCTGTCTTTTGTCATTCTAATTTACTGGGCCCCAATTAGAGAATCTAAAGATGGGTAGAGGAAAAGAAAAACTTTTTCCTCCCTTACAACAAATTCATAAATGTTTACAAAAACAAACCTGGAAATTTAAAGAGTTTAAGCCTCTTGAAGTTGAAGTTCACATCTGTCACATTTATGGTTGTACTTCCAGGATCGGCCCAGTACCTGGCACGCAATAAGTTCTCGGTAAAAGTATCTCAGTGCATGTGAAAGTGTGCCTACTTTCTGTATTAATCAAGATCCTCAATGACTAACAACAAAACACACGGGGTAAGTTTAAGCAGAAATGAGATTTATTGAATGACAGGTAACTTGCAGAACTCCCACAAGAACCCGAAGGTCAAGCTTCAAGGCTCTGCAGCCAGCAACTAAACCACAGTTTCTGAAATTTGGAACCAAATTTCAAACCACAAAGTGGGACTATTTATTACAGGGAAGAAGACTCTATCACTTTCACTGCGGACAAACACTGTGGTTTTCACTGCTGATACCAGGTGGTACTGGTCCCTGAACTTGTACACCAAAATTATCCTCACTTTCTTGCTGTTCCTTGCCGATGCGGTCAATAGGACCAACACAGAGAGTTGACATTCTACTCTCTAACCTCTTCCCCTAGTGTAATAATCACTAAGTACGTGATCTGCTTCTGAGGAGAGAGTTTTACCAAACATTTCCCTCCTGAATATGACTCAGCACTATGCCATCAGCTTTTGTTTGCTTATCACCCATCAGTTGACCATTAAACCAACAGTACACAATTTAGGGTTTTGTAATAGCAGCACCCCAGATCTGGTTACAAATTTTGATACCAGTCAGGATAGACTAGGTCAGGCTGCAATAACCACAAAAGCCAAAAATAACAGTTACCTAATACAACAGGGGTTCATCTCTCATTCTTTACCACATGTCAGCATGGAGATTCTGCCCCGTGTAATCACACAGGGATCTAGACCAACAGAAGCTCCTTGGTACCATACTTTCCCAAAGATTGTGAGTCAAATAAAGATGAATATGGCAGATCACATGGGCAATGAAAGCTTCTGCCTACATCTTACTGACCAAAGCAAGTCACACGATAGTACCTATAAGTCACAGGATATCACCCAACTTAAAAAGGCACAGAGAAGTGCAATCCTACCTCTGCCTAGAAAGAAAATCAGACATGTTTGGTGAATGGTATTTATGACTAAACACCTTTGGGAGGCAGGATTAATAAGGTGAGGTATTTCTGAAACACAGCAAACATGTTCTAAAGGTTCAGAGTGGATACAAAAAAATGACTATTTTCTTCAGTATTTAAAATTGTTTCTCTCAAATATGCCATCAATAATTCTTAGAAAAGAATTTTTTTCACTTTAACTTAGTTTAAATTGAAGATAGACATGTATAAAGAATTTGATGGGGAGCTGACCCTGTGGCCAAGTGGTTAAGTTCACGCACTCTGCTTCAACGGCCCAGGGTTTGTCATTTTGCATCCTGGGCATGGACCTACACACTGCTCATTAAGCCATGCTGTGGAGGCATCCCACATAGAAGAACCAGAATGACTTACAACTAGCATATACAACTATGTACTGGGGCTGTGGGGAGAAAAAGAAAGAGGGAGATTGGCAACAGATGTTAGTTCAGGGCCAAACTTCCTCACCAAAAAAAGCATACCTTAAAAAGAAAAGGTGAGAGAAAGTTTAAGTTCTCTTATAAAAAAAAAAAAAAGAATAAAAAAAGTTGATGAATCACATTTGATTTAGTGATTGCATGCCGTGGTAGACAGACTCTAGAGTTCCCCTGATAATTCCCACTTCCTGGTGCCCACATCTTTGTGTAAGCCCCCTCTCTAGAGCATGGAAGGACCTATAACTTGTTTCTAACTCACAGAATGTGGCAAAGGGGATGGATGTCATTCGCTTGATTACATTATGTTATGTAAGAGGCTGGCTGAGCAGACAGGAGTAAGATTCTCTCCTGCCAGACCCCAGGAAGTGAACATCCATGTTTTGAACTACCTTTAGAGAGGACCACATGGCAGGGAATTGTGGGCACCCTCTGGGATCTGAGAGCAGCCTTCAGCTAATAGCCTATCAGAAGCTGAGATTCTCAGTCATATAACCATAGAGCGATGAATTCTGTCAACAACTTTAATGGGTTTGGAAGCAGACTCTTCCCCAGTCAAGCCTCCAAATGAAAATGCAGCCCAGCAAATATCTTGATAGCAACGTTGTGAGACCTTGAGCTAAGCTGTACCTAGAATCCTGCCTCATGGAAACTGTGAGATGATAAATCTATGTGTTGTTTTAAGTCACTGGATTTGTGATAATTTGTTTCCCAGCAATAGAAACTAATACACCTGTTTATTACAATCCAATTTTACTACCCTTATTTATCTTTTGCATTGTTTTCCTCACTTTCTTTTATTTGAAGCTTTTTATTTTGATAATTCTTACAGAAAAGTTGCAAGAATGCTGCAAGAAAATCTAATATATTCAGATTCATCAATTGTCTACATTTTGCTCATTTGCTTTACCATCCTTTCTTTCTTATATGTATATGTGTGTGTGTGTGTGTATGTGCGTATAAATTTTTTTCTGAGTCATTTGAGGGCATGTTGGAAAAATATTTCTTTATCTCTAAACACTTCAGTGAGGTTGTTTTTAAAGTGATGTTTTCTTAACAGCAGTATAATTATGAAAAACAGGAAATTTATGTTTAATTTCTAATCCACAGTTGATATTCAAATGTCATAAATTATGCCAATAAAGTGTCTTGTAACTAGGTTTATTTTTCTCTCTCAGTCCAGGATCCACATTAAACTCATCTTATATCACTTTAGTTTCCTTTATATTAGAACTGTTTCTTATCCTACATCTGTCATTCTTGAGTTCAGATTTTTGAAACAATAAAGATCAGGGTCTTTTTGAGGTTTCCTCATGACTGATTCAATATGTGCGTTTTGAGCAGGATTATCACAGAAGTAATGTTGTGCCCTTCTCATTGCATTATATCAGAAGCCACTTGATGTCTGCATGTCTCAATATAGATGATATTAACTTTGATAACTTGGTGAAGGTGGTATACCCCAGTTTCTCCATAGCAAGGTTACCATTAACCAATTTGTAATGAGTAAGCAACTTATGGAAAAATCTTTGAAATAACGTAAATTTCCTGCTCCTCATAAAGCTTTACCTACTACTCTTAGCACTTAATGATGATATCCTGACTCCATAAATTCTCCATAATTCATATATTTGCTTGTTGACATTCTATTGTAAAGAAGAGCTTTTTCTCTTCTTTATTTTTATTTTTTTATTTATTTACTTACGTATTTTACATCATTATGGACTCACGAGTTGTTACTTTATTTGATGAAAAATCCATTGCTATTTGTTTTAATTTAGAAGCTCAATTTGTCCCAGATTTAGCCAATAGAGAACCCTTGCAATTTGGCCCTTACGTCTTTTTGACAAATCCCCATCATTCTCCAAGCACTTCCTTACTTTCTAGCGTAACAAGAATCTCACATTTATCTTGGTCTTTCCCCAAGTTGGCCTTTAATATCAACCATTTCTCTAAGGACCCTTGGTTTCTTTTAGAGAATAGTATTTAGTAACCAAGATCTGGGCACTAGGTGAGCTCATTGCTACCGGGGTGGCATTGCTTCTAAGCCTTCTCAGTGAACAAAGATAGAAAAGATAGAAAATATATGCATACATACACACACACACACAATGAGTTCATTTTAATAACTCCAAATCCAATTCAACATCATGAGTACATTCTAGTCTTCTGTCTATCTATATTTGTAACTCCCTTCTCCAACATTTAGAAACTAAGCTCCCATTATCCTCGACTTATTTACTCATTTTCTCCAGCCTACAATACACCTACAGAAATTTCAGAACAACTAACGCATGGGCATACCACTGTGGCAAGCAAATTCACTATTAGAATTCAGTAGTGGTTTTTTTTTTGTTGAGGGGGTAAAGTGTACCTCCAGTGAAATGTATAAATGTTAAGTGTACAATTTGATGAATTTTGACAAATGGATACATCCATTAACCCACACACCTATCAAGACATGAACTATTTCCATTACCCCAGAAAGTTCACTGATGCCCTTTCGCAGTCAATCCCCGACTTTTCTGGTTTGTTTGTTTGTTTTACCATAGATTAGTTTAGCCTATTCTAGAACTTCAAATAAATTTAATTACATAGTAAACAGGTATTCTTTTGTATACAGCTTCCTTCACTCAGCAAAATGTCCATGAAAATTCATTCATGTTGCTCCTTCTTATTGCGGGATGGTGTGCCATTATTTGAGGATACCACATTTTTACCTATTCTCCTGTTGATGAACATAGGGGTTCCTTCTGGTGTGGGAGTATAATGAACCATATCCTATGAACATACTCATACAAGACTTTTCTTTTCTTTTTCTTTTATTTATTGCAGTACCATTGGATTATAATATTATATAGCTTTCAGATGTACATCACAATATGTTTTGAATTCTGTGTAGATTACATCATGTTCACCACCCAAAAGCTAATTATAGTCCATCCCTTCACATGTGAGCCTCATCACCCCTCTTGCCCTCCCTCTCCTTCCCCCTTCCCCTATAGTAAGAACCAATCCAATCTCCATTGCTATGTGTTTGTTTGCCATTGTTTTTATCTTCTACTTATGAGTGAGATCATACGGTATTTGACTTTCTCCCTCTGACTTATTTCACTTAGCATAATACCCTCAACGTCCATCCATGTTGTCACAAATCGCCAGATTTCATCATTTCTTATGACTGAGTAGTATTCCATTGCGTATATATACCACATCTTTATCCATTCATCCCTTGATGGGCACCTAGGTTGCTTCCAACTCTTGGCTACTGTGAATAATGCTGCCATGAGCATAGGGGTACATGTATCTTTATGCATTTGTGTCTTCAAGTTCATTGGATAAATACCTAGCAGTGGGATAGCTGCATCATATGGTGGATCTATTCTTAATTTTCTGAGGATACTCCATATTGCTTTCTATAGTGGCTGCACCAGTTTGCACTCCCACCAGCAGAGTACTAGGGTTCCCTTCTCTCCAAATCCTGTCCAACACTTGTTTTGTGTCTTGTTAATTATGGCCATTCTGACGGGAATGAGGTGATACCTCATTGTAGTTTTGATTTGCATTTCCCTGATAGCTAGTGATGTTGAACATCTTTTCATATGCCTGTTGGCCATATGTATATCTTCTTTGGAGAAATCTCTGTTCAGATCTTTTGCCCATTTTTTAATTAGGTTGTTGACTTTTTCGTTGTTGAGATGTATAAGTTCTTTGTATATTGTGTATATTAACCCCTTATCTGATATATGATTTGCAAATATCTTCTCCCAATTGTTAGGTTGCATTTTTGTTTTGTTGACGGTTTCCTTTGCTGTGCAGAAGCTTTTTAGTTTGATGTAGTCCCATTTGTTTATTTTTTCTTTTGTTTCCCTTTCCCAGGCAGACATGGTACTTGAAAATATGCTGTTCAGACTGATGTCAAAGAGCGCACTGCTTATGTTTTCTTCTAGGAGTTTTATGGTTTCAGGTCTTACATTCAAGTCTTTAATCCATTTTGAGTTGATTTTTGTGCGTGGTGTAAGGTAATGGTTTACTTTCATTCTTTTGCACGTGGCTGTCCAGTTTTTCCAATGCCATTTATTGAAGAGACTCTCCTTTCTCCATTGTATTTTCTTGGCTCCCTTGTGGAATATTAGCTGTCCATAAATATGTAGGTTTATTTCTGGGCTCTCAATTCTGTTCCATTGATCTGTGTGTCTGTTTTTGTGCCAGTACCATGCTGTTTTGGTTACTATGGCTTTGTAGTATATTTTAAAATCAGGCAGTGTGCTACCTCCAATTTTGTTCTTTTTTCTCAGGAATCCTTTGGCTATTTGGGGTCTTTTGTTGTTCCATATAAATTTTAGGATTCTTTGTTCTATTTCTGTGAAAAATGTTGTTGGAACTTTTATAGGAATTGCGTTGAATCTGTAGATTGCTTTAGGAAGTATGGGCATTTTAATGATGTTAAGTCATCCAATCCAAGAGCATGGAATATCTTTCCATTTCTTTGTGTCTTCTTCAATTTCTTTCAACAATAGTTTATAGTTTTCGGTGAACAGATCTTTCACCTCTTTGGTTAAGTTTATTCCTAGGTATTTTATTCTTTTTGTTGCAATTGTAAATGGGGTTGTATTCTTAATTTCTCTTTCTGCTACTTCGTTGTTAGTGTATAGAAACACAACCGATTTTTGTATGTTGATTTTGTATCCTGCGACTCGACTGTATTCCTTTATTATTTCTAAAAGGTTTTTAGTGGATTCTTTAGGGTTTTCTATATATAAAATCATGTCATCTGAAAAGAGTGACAGTTTCACTTCTTCTTTTCCAATATGGAAGCCTTTTATTTCTTTTTCTTGCCTGATTCCTCTGGCTAGGACTTCCAAAACAGTGTTAAATAAGAGTGGTGACAGTGGGCATCCTTGTCTGGTTCCTGTTCTCAGAGGGATAGCTTTCAGTTTTTCTCCAATGAGAATGATATCTGCTGTGGGTTTGTCACATATGGCCTTTATCATGTTGAGGAACTTTCATTCTATACCCATTTTATTTAGAGTTTTAATCATAAATGGATGCTGTATCTTGTCAAACGCTTTCTCTGCATCTGTTGAGATGATCATGTGATTTTTATGCTTCATTTTGTAAATGTGGTGTATCTCTTTGACAGATTTGCGGATGCAGAACCATCCGTGCATCCCTGGAATGAAACTCACTTGAGCATGATGTATGATCTTTTTAACGTATTGTTGTATTCGATTTGCTAGTATTTTGTTGAGGATTTTTGCATCAATTTTCATCAGTGATATTGGCCTGTAACTTTCTTTTTTTGTGTTGTCCTTGTCTGCTTTTGATATCAGGATAATGTTGGCTTCATAGAATGAGTTAGGAAGCCTCCCCTCCTCTTCAATTTTTTGGAAGAGTTTGAGAAGGATAGGTATTAGGTTTTCTTTGAGGGTTTGGTAGAATTCACCAGGGAAGCCATCTGGTCCTGGACTTTTATTTTTTGGGAAGTTTTTGATTGCTATTTCGATCTCCTTGCTGGTGATCGGTCTATTCAAATTTTCTACATCTTCTTGGTCCAGTTTTGGAAAGTTGTATGTTTCTAAGAATTT
This sequence comes from Equus quagga, assembly GCF_021613505.1. Lineage (NCBI taxonomy): Eukaryota > Metazoa > Chordata > Mammalia > Perissodactyla > Equidae > Equus > Equus quagga. Next base: position 56,630,802 of record NC_060270.1, read on the forward strand.
ATTCATTTCTTCTAGATTATCCAATTTGTTGGCGTATAGCTTTTCATAGTATTCTCTTATTATCTTTTGTATTTCTGAAGTGTCCATTATAATTTCTCCTCTTTCATTTCTGATTTTATTTATTTGAGCCTTCTCTCTTTCTTTCTTGGTGAGTCTAGCTAAGGATTTGTCAATTTTGTTTACCTTTTCTAAGAACCAGCTCTTGGTTGCACTAATTTTTTCTATTGTTTTTTTAGTCTCAATTTCGTGTATTTCTGCTCTGATTTTTATTATTTCCTTCCTACTGCTGATTTTGGGCTTTGTTTGTTGTTGTTTTTCCAGCACCTTTACGTGCACTTTTAGATTGTCTATTTGGGGTTTTTCTTCTTTGTTGAGGTAGGCCTGAATTGCTATAAACTTCCCTTGTAGGACCACTTTTGCCGTATCGCACAGATTTTGGCATGTCGTGTTCTCATTTTCATTTGTCTCCAGGAATTTTTTGATTTCTTCTTTGATTTCTTCATTGACCCAATCATTGTTCAGTAGCATTTTGTTCAATCTCCACATTTTTGTGGCTTTTCTGGTTTTCTTCCTGTAGTTGATTTCTCGTTTCATGCCTTTGTGGTCAGAAAAGATGCATGGTATTATTTAGATCTTCTTAAACTTACTGAGACTTGTTTGTGGCCTAAAATGTGATCAATCCTGGAGAATGTTCCATGTGAAATTTGAAAAGAATGTGTATTCTGTGGTTTTTGGATGGAACGTTCTATATATATCCACTAAGTCCATCTGGTCAAATGTGTCGTTTAAGGCCAGTGTTTCCTTATTGATCTTCTGTTTGAATGATCTATCCATTGGTGTAAGTGGAATGTTAAAGTCCCCTACTATTATTGTGTTACTGTCTATTTCTCCTCTTATGTCTGTTAATAATTGCTTTATATATTTAGGTGCTCCTATGTTGAGTGCATAGATATTTACAAGTGTTATATCTTCTTATGGGATTTTTTCCCTTTATTATTATGTAGTGCCCTTCTTTGTGTCTTGTTACAGTTTTTGTTTTAAAGTCTATTTTGCCTGATATAAGTATTGCTACCTCTGCTTTCTTTTCTTTGCAATTTGCATGGAATACCTTTTCCATCCTTTCACTTTCAGGTTGTGAGTGTCTTTAGGTCTAAAGTGTGTCTCTTGTGTGCAGGATATATATGGGTCTTTTTTTAATCCAATTTGCCACCCTATGCCTTTTGATTGGCACATTTAGTCCATTGATATTTAAAGTAGCTATTGATAAATATGTATTTATTGCCATTTTGTTACTTTTTTTTCTGGGTGTTTTAGTAGTTCTTCTCTGTTCCTGTCTTTGTCTCTTGCTCTCTTCCCTTGTGGTTTGATGGCTTTCTTTAGTAATATGTTTGATTTCTTTTGTCTTACTTATTTGCTTATTTATTATAGGTTTCTACTTTGTGATGACCATGAGGAACCTATATAATAGTCTATGTATATGACAGTCTATATCTAGATGATAGACTCTTTAGCTTGACCCCTGTCTAAAAGCTCTACTTTTTCACTCCCCTCCTCCCGTGTTTTTGTAATCATATCTAATCTCTTGTTTTGTGTATGTCTATCCATTACTCTTTTATCATTGAAATATGTAATTTTAGTACTTTTGTATTTTAACCTTCATCTTGTCTTCACAGGTGGTTGATCTGCTATCTTTACTATATTTGAGTTTTAATTTTTTATTGCCTGGGTTTTTGAGAGGAGGTTATTTTTTTTGATAATTTTTTATCCCTATTTCTGGTCATTGCTTTCCCACTTAAATAAGTCCCTTCAGCATTTCTTGTAGAATTGGTTTCTTGGTGATAAACTCCTTTAATTTTTGCTTGTCTGGGAAGTTCTTTATCTCTCCCTCCATTCTGAATGGCAACCTTGATGGGTAGAGTATTCTTGGCTGTAGGTTTTTTCCTTTTAGCACCTTAAATACATCATTCCATTCTCTTCTCACCTGTAGGGTTTCAGCTGAGAAGTCCACTGATAGCTTATGGGCTTTCTTTTGTATGTCATTTGTTGTCTTTCTCTTGCCACTTTTAGGATTCCCTTTTTATCTTTAATCTTGGACATTTTAATTATAAGGTGTCTTGGTGTGGGCCTCTTTCAGCTTATCTTGTTTGGAGCTCTCTGTGCTTCCTGTACTTGGAGGTCTGTTTCCACCCTTAGATTACGAAAATTTTCATCTATTATTTCTTCAAATAAATTTTCTGCCACTTTGTCTCTCTCTTCTCCTTCTGGGACACCTATAATACGAATGTTAGTTGGTTTCATATTGTCCCAGAGTTCCCTTAGACTGTTCTCATTCTGTCTAACTCTTTTTTCTTTTTTCTGTTCTGTTTGGGTGATTTCCTCTAGTCGTTCATCTAGCTTGCTGATCTATTCTTCTGTATCCTCTACTTTGCTATTGAGTCCCCTTAGTGAAATTTTCACTTCCAGTATTGAATTCTTTATTTCTGACTGGTTCTTCTTTATATTTTCCAGTTCTTTGTTGATGAGCTCACTGTGTTCCTCCAGTCTTCTCCTAATATCTGTGAGCATCCTTATGAAATTTTGTTTGAACTCTGTTGGGTAGGTCACTTATTTCTGTTTCATTTAGTCCTTTTTCTGGGGTTTTGTCCTGTTCCCCTGCTTGGAATGTATTCCTTTGTCTCCTCATTATGCCTCTTTCTCTGTGCTTATTTCTATGTATTAGGTGAGTCAGCTATGTCTCCTGATCTTGGGGAAGTGGCCTTATGTAAAAGATGCCTTTTGAGGCCCAGGAGTGTGCTTCCCTCTTGTCACCAGTCCAAAAGATCCAGGAGTGACCACTTTGTGGACTACTGGTGTCCTTCTGCTGTGACAAGGTTGCCCTTAATGCAGGTGCCCAGGGAATCTAGTCTTTCCTTCCCTGGCCAGCTGTTTGTAAATCCAGTTTAGAGAGCCTCAGCACCATAGGCTGCAAGGTCTAACAGCACACTCCTATTGCATTTTTCCTGTTAATTGGGTAGGTACCCAGTGTAGCTGGTTGCTGGGCTCAGGGGCTTACAGTTGCTATAGGCCTCAGGTCTACAAGGCTGTTGTCAGTTCTCTTAGGAGTGCAGTTGAGTGGGTCTGGCCTTATGTGTGGGAGCACACAATTGTTTCAGTCTTTGGAAGGTGGGGCTGATCCTTTTTATGGCTACTTGTGAAACAAAGGTCTTCTACCACCTGATAAGCCACAACCCGCACAGGACTACACACACTGTCAACACAGTCCTGGTCTGTGCACACTTCCCAACCCCCTGGAGCATACCCAGATGCCCCACTGCAGAGGCCCCCACCTCTCCACCAATGCCCCCCACAGTTTACCTGGTCCTCACACAGGCCCTGCCCCACAGAGGTGGACACATTTGCCTGCGTGTAGAGGATCAAGGCACCCAGTCAAGGCAGGCCAACAAGTAGCCTGAGGGCTTGCTGTTGGGTAGGTAGTTCCCTATGGTGAGCTGCCTGCCCTAGCTGAACTGGATTAAATCTGTGCTCTGGTGAGTTTGGCAGCCCCCTGGGCCAACAGTCCAGGGGAAGAACCTCAGTGGCATCTGCCAGGGTCTGTGTAAGCATGCCTGGACCAGGTCAGAACAATGACCCCCACCAATGTCTCAGTCTCCGGAGAGGTCCCTCCTCTCACTGAGATGTCCCCAGAGCCCACCAGGTGAGTCTCGCTTCACCAAAGAACTGTCAGTCTTCTCTCTGACAGTGAAATCTGGTGATTTTATGTTGCTGAGATGAGTGAGTCTGTGCATGCCTTTAAGACCCGGGTCTTTCAGCTTTTGTCTGATAGCTTTTCTGGGGGTATTCCCCTCTGCAGTTAATAACCAGTGAAGCCAGATAGTAAGACCCTCACCTCAGTTGTGCTGAGTCTGAAGGATGCTTATGTCAGTATTGGCCTCCACTTTGGACCTCACTCCTCCAGGAAGGGCTGCATACCTTATGGTGGCTCCCACCTGGCTGGCTGAGAAACTCTGCGGCTCCCAAAGGTGACTTTTTTCTCTCCAGCTGGAATTTCTGCCCCTTCTACCTTAGTCAGGACTGTCCCTTGTTGTTGGTATTCTTTTTATCCAGATTCCAGTTTTCTATCCAGGGTAATTTTTCCAAAAATAGTTGTAACCTGGTTGTGTTCATGGGAGGAGATGAACTCAGAGTCTGCTTATGCCACCATCTTGACAAGATCTCATCATACAAGACTTTTTGTCAAAATGTTTTTATTTCTCTTGACTAAATATCTAGGAGTGTAATTGTTGAGTCATAGGGCATGTATATGTTTAACCTGATAGGAAACTCCTGAAAAGGGCTCCTTTGGAATATTCAATGTACACTCCCATCTTCTAGCAGTTCCATCTGCTCCTACACTTGCCAAGACTTTTGTTGGCCTTTTTAACTTCAGTCATTCTGGTAAGTTTATGGTGTCACTTCACTTTCATTTTTATTTGTTTCCTAATGCCTGGTGATGTTGAGCACTTATGTGTTTATTGACCATTTGCATATCTTACTTTTGGAAGTGTCTGTTCAAGTCTTTTGCCCATTTTTGGCATTGAATCTTTTTTATTATTGAGTTGTAGGAAATCTTTACATATTCTGGACATAAGTTCTTTGCCAGATACATGTTTTGCAAATATTTTCTCCAAATTTGTGATTTGCCTATTAATTTTCTTAACAGTCATTTGATATTCAGAAGTTTTTAATCTTTAAGAAGTCTAATTTGTCAATCTTTTATTTATGGTTATTATTTTGTGTAATTTTATTTAATTTTGCTGAAAAGTATATAAGTTTTTTCCTAGCTATCTTAAATTATTTCCCAAACAAGGAAGAGTATTAATAATTCTAATAACATGTTTGTAATTTTAAATTATTGTATTCTATTCAGCTTTCTTTTCTTTACACTTTGTCTAATCCAAGAGTTCTCAATTAGGGGCAATTTTGACCCCACAGAACTTTTGGCAAGGTGTAGAAACATTTTTGGTTGTCACAACCAGAGGAAAGGGGTCTGATTAGCATCTAGGGATTAGAGGCCAGAGATGGCGCTAAACATCCTACAATGCACAGGACAGCCCCCCTACGACAAAAAATTATATATCCCAAAATGTCAATAGTGCAAATGTTGAAAAATCTTGATCTGATCTGAACTTGGGCGAAGGGAGAGAAATGGAACATTATCTTGGTTTCGTTAACTTATAACTGAGATGGTTAAACATTTAAGCCAATGAAAAGCAAATAATAGCGTGACTCAAATGAAAGTGCCTACATTGATGTGAAGTCATTAGGACTTCCTTGGGCAAAGGAATCTAAACCAATGCTTTCCATGGGTTAAAAAAAGAAGAAAGGACAGCAGATTTGCCTCTTATAGTAGAGGGTTACTGCTCAAGCTGAATTAAAACAAATTAGCGATATTTTTCTCTTCATTATGTGCACAAATCTCCCATAAAAATCAATGAAAGCCACGTCTGTGTAAGGGAGATCAGAATACAGCTAATTCCAGCACTAGTTGCCATCCCTTCTAGGGCTCATAAACCCCACAATAGTTGCTCAGGAATCAGAGAACCATGTGATAAATACAGCAGCTCAAGCCAAATCCTGGATGAATTGTGCAGATAATTCTGTTCTTGGTTTATTAGGCAGCTGAGAAATCTTAAGTTTCTGGATGTGATCACAAGTGGAGCAGAACTCCAGGGGATATTCCCAAATCCAAACAGGAGCCACTACACTTATGAGAAGAGTTCATTTCTCCCAATTACCAATGTGGCCTACGTTTACTGTACAAAATATTAAAATATAGAAAACTATAAATAAAAATGTTATCTATGAATTCATCATCCAGAAGCACTATTACGTCTTTGGCAGATTACCCTTTAGGTGAAATTTGTCCATGTAATGCTTTTTTGCTTATTCAAGGATCTAACTTTATATGCAATTTTGTACCCCGGCTCATTCACGGAACGTTTTCCCATATGATTAAGAAAATCTTTGAAGCATTATTTCGATGTGTACCCTAATTGTCAGTCACCGGGTTTCATCATAATTTTTTCTTAACAATTGTTTATCTTTTGCTGGACATCTAGATTGCTTGTAATTTTTCACCATTCCAGATGGTGCAATGACAGCTATCTTTGTGCAGATATATTTCTCCATATTTTGTATTATTTTCATAGTATACAATCTCCAAAGTTTAATTACAGGATAGAGTTTACATCATTTTAAGACTCTTTTTATATATTGCTGATTTTTTTTCTGAAAAACATGGTGTTAATGGGCCTTCCCCAGAGCAGTACATTCCCCCCTCACTTCCCTGCCAACCCAGCAGATTTACCTCTACTAGTTGTAATAGGTACTTTGATATTTATTTGTTTCATCTTCTCCCTCTCAGAGGGAGCTGACAAAAGAAGGGATCCAAGCAAGTAAAAACATCAGCATTAATTTACCCTTGAGTTGATAATAATACATGATGTTTTGTTGTCAAATGTCACGGTAGAATTTTAAACAAAGAATTTTAACGGCCTAGAAAATACTGAACTGAAATTATAACAATCTTATTTTCTAAAGGAAGAGAAGTTTATGCTTCATTTGATTAAAAAAGATCCCCAAGTAGATCCACATATATAAAGTTGAATGTAACAAGTTTTCTAAACATCAATCTTTATGCACGTGGGGGTAAAAGTCACCAAATCACCATTGCTCCTGTGTTTCCCTGTCCCTCTGTGGTGGACAAAATGATCCTACTTTGAATATGGTTAGTACGCAGAGTTCAGCTGTGTCAACGAGGGTCAGAAGGTTGTTGAGAACTAGGAAATGATCACGTTACAGGAATAAGCACTCCTAGTGGCCTGGGGCTGAGGATTTTCACCTACAAAGCATCAATTCCAGGAAGAAAAATCATTTTGGCTACTGTTCCCTTTTCTCTATTCCCCACAACTGACTATATTACACTAGCCAAGGGAGATTAAATGGGAAGGAGACAAGGATAAGAAAAGCAAAGTGAGGGAAGAAAGATAGGCTTTAGGAGATCAAAAAATAGAAAGTACAATGTAGGATGTTGCAACAGAGAAAAAGCCTTCCACCCAGCACAGAAAGCTTAAGACCCAGTTTGTCTTGACTAGAGTCTCATTCACCTTACTTACCTTATTTACTTATTTACCTTATTCACCTTATTCACCTTATTACACCCATTTTGAGGGCAGGGGCCAGAGCTCAAATTTTTTTTAGCTCATAGTAAAACACTCAGTACTTTACCCATGGTACATATTCACAGCTTTTTTTTCCTTTTGAGATAAAAATTCTTTATTCAGTAATTCATGACACATTTATTGAATGCCCACTATGTCCCAGCTCTATTCCAGGCAAGCACTGGGAAGATGGTGAACAAAGGAAGACCTCTGCCCTCCTTGACCTCAGGGTCCAGTGTGAGTTGCAAAACCTTATTGACAAAAGCAGCAGCCTTTTGTTTGGGCCATTGTTTGCCAATTTGATTTTTTTTAATATTGCACTGATTTTTTTTAATATTGGTATTGCATTAAAATATTATTTATCTTGGTCATTGAGTTTTTGGGCGCCCAGTGCAAGTGCCTCACTCACCTTTCCTAGTCCCAGCTCCAGTGAGCTTTATCTTTGAAAAGTTAGCAACACAATTATAAATTGGGGCCGGCCCGTGACGCAGTGGTTAGGTGCACATGTTCTGCTTCTCAGTGGCCCAGGGTTCGCCGGTTCGGATCCCGGGTGTGGACATAGCACCACTTGGCACGCCATACTGTGGTAGGTGTCCCATGTATAAAGTAGAGGAAGATGGGCACGGATGTTAGCTCAGGACCAGGCTTTCTCAGCAAAAAGAGGAGGACTGACAGTAATTAGCTCAGGGCTAATCTTCCTCAGGAAAAAAACAAAAAACAACAACAAAAAAAGACAATTATAAATTGTCCCATTGTTGTTGAAAATTCCTTGGGGATGATGAGTCAAGGATAGCAGTTTGTCCAGGACACAAAGCCACAAGAGCTGCAGCAGTGACTCATCATTGGACAAGTTCTCAGGAAAAGAAAACATGTGCAACAACAACTATTTATCGAGTGCCTAGTCTGCACCAGGCAATATTCTGCCAGGCAATATTCTGGAGCTGAAGGTACTGCAGTGAGCCTGTTGACAGAGTTCCTGCCACAGATGTTTACAGTCTAGTTAGAGTCAAGGGTGAGACAGTAAACAATGACAACAAACCAAAAGGTAATATTAGATACCAGCAAGTGCTCTAAAGAAAATAATGCAGGATAATGGCATAGCATGTGATTTGGAGGCAGGCAGTGGTCAAGATTGTGGCATTGACTCAAAGGATAGAACAATAGAGATGAAATCTGAATGATGGGAAAGAGTCAGACACTAGACAATCTGAGGAAAAATCATCCCAGGCATAGGAAACAGTAAGTAGAAAGACTTTTGAATCGTGGCAAATTTTGTTTTCTCAAAGACTAAAAAAACCTGTGTGGCTGGAGTCTAGGGGATAAGGGAAAGAAGAGTGTTCAAGTGAAGTTAAAGAGTTTGAAGATCAGATCATGTAGGATCTTGTAGGCCCTGTGAGGAGCTTAGATTTTTTTTTTTTTTGCAACCCATGGGAAGTCACTAGAGTATGTCAACTTGACTTGCATAAGAAAAGGTCAATGTACAATGACTTGGATTGGAACAAGAATAGAAGCTGGTTGAAGATGTGGAGGCAGTCCAGCAGAGAGAGGATTCTGACTTAGACTACATTATTAGAGGTGAAAATGGAGATAAATGGACAAATTCTAGACAGATTTTAGAGTGGAACCAACAGGCATTCTCCCAGATTGGATCTCAGCTCTACCACCTACTGGGCAAGTAGCAACCTCTTTGTATCTATGCAACCTCTTTGTATCTCAGTTTTCTCTTCTATGAGATGAAGATAATAATTATGCCTATTTCATAGAATCGAAGTCCTTAGAAGAGGGCCTGGCACATACTAACGTTCTCTATAAATGTTAGTTATCACTATCTTCATCATTTAAACATAGAGGAAGAAAGGAGCTTAAAATGGCCTTCAAGTCTGGTCTGAGTAACTAAATAGAGAAAGTTTCTTTTGAGATGGGAAAGTCTGGAAAGACACAGTTTAGGAGGGAGGAAATCCAGAGTTCTCTTTTGGACTTGTCCTTTTCAGATGTCTATGGGAAATCCAAATGGAGATACAAATATGGAACTCAAGATAAGGTTAGTGCTGAAGATATAAATTTGGGAGCTATTAGCATATCATTGTATTTAAACTCTGAGAACAAAAACAGATCACCTATGGAGACAGCATAGACAGAAAACAAAAACAAACAAACAAGCAAAAGGGCTGAGCCCTTGAGAATGCCAAATTTAGAGTTAAGGAAGGAAAAAGGAGCCAGCAAAATAAACTTAAAGAAATAGTCAAGGAGATGAAAGTAAGCAAGGACTGTGTGGTGTTATGGAAACCAGAGATGGATCCTCACGTTTTAACTCACACACATTATTTTTCGATGAAATGGTGATACTTTTTTTAACAAAATAAAAGTTAAAAGCACAGAACCAATTTCAACTTCTCTATAACAATGCTCCATGCCAATTTTAAAACCTTGCAATAAAAAAGCTGAGGAAACACCTTGTAATTTGGTTTGGGATATATGCTCTTTCCTAGCTTAGGAAGAAATCCTCAGAACAATTTCCCCAGCACTCTGTAATTCACTGGAGCAGAAGATGATAGATGCAATAAATAGAAATTATCATGTAAATGCCAAGTCCTATTACTATATATGAAATAAATTCCCAATATGACTATAATGCATGACTTTATCACTCAGTTTAGAAAGATCAATAAAAGAGATTGATAGCATTTTTATTGAAAGCAGATTCCACGTGATTGTTCAGTAACAGAAAGCATCTTTGAGGAATGTGCATTATATAAAAAGTAAATAAATTAAATTCATGAATTCATAGTTGATAAGTAATATACCAAAAAAAAAAAACAGATATAAAATCCCATTGAGAGCATGGACAATAGCCTTTACTTCTAACCCAACAGGCATAGGAATTCTTGCTGTTCAATTAGTGATAAATATCAAAGATTAAGCAAGGCAAAAATTTGTAGTTCCCAAGGAATTTTATCATTGTACTTCTTAATTTTCACAGTTTAGAAAAAGCACTTTTTGCAATCACAGCTTTGGTTTGTATAGCATCATTCTCCCAGAGTCAAATTATTCCGTGCTTATTTATACATTGCTTTGTTCACAACACACACAAAATGAGGATATTTAACATTGCATAAGACACAAAAGAATAAATTAATTGAGAATATAAGAGTCAAAGAATTTAGGGGAGAAAAGTAGTAACTCCCCTAGTACAATTGGAGCGCAGAAATTTGAACCATTTTGTCATGCATAGGCCTAAACAGGGTCACAAATTTGGGTTTACATTTCCAAGTCATCACAACAAGGAGGAGAAAAATCGTAAGATTCAGCCTTGATTAAAAACAAAGAAACAAAAGATGAAGGAGAGCCATAGCTTTGCCTGCTATTAAGGCCTCAGAGAAATTTCTAACATATGTCCTTAATGTTCACATATATTATTTCCTTCATTCTCACAAAAATCTTTTTAAAGGAGGCTTTAACCTTAATAACTATCACCTAAATTGACTATATTTTTCAGTCTGTGTCTAGACATTTTTAGCATCTTCATATCGTGGAGTAATCTTTGACTCCTCCGTCTATCTTATTCTCCCATATCCTGTCAGTCTCAAATTCTATTAATTTTTCTTCCTAAATATTCCTCAAATTATTTTAATTTCTCCCTCTATCCATTGCCCCCACTAATTTCAAGTGAATATTCTCACACCTGTATTCCATGACAATCTTGCAACTGATGTATCACTGGCTACAGATATTCCTACTATCCATTATGTCACTCCATTCTTTAAAATCTCTTCGATTTTGGCACATCTTAAGAGAAAATCCAGACCCCTTAACATATTTTTAAGTCCTTCATGACTGGGTTCTACCTATTTCTCTAGAATCATCTCTTATTCCTCCCAACCTCTATCTTCTCTCTCAACCATGTTACAAATTTTGGGTCCTGCAATGCAACAAGCTCTTCCCCTCTCACCTCAGACCTTTGCACTGGTCCCTCTACTTGAAATAAAGACCCCGCCTTCCCTGACTAGCTCTTCCTCAGCACTTAGGACTCAGATTATTTCTCCAGAAAGCCTCCTTTGACTCACATCCCCTCAGTCACGTCTCAGGATAGCATTCTACAATACACTGGACGTTGTCTTGTCATAGCATTTATCATTACTTAGTCACTGCTATGGTCTCAATGTTTGTATCCCCCCAAATTCATATGTTGAAAACCTAATTCCCAAAGTGATGGAATTAGGAGGTGGAGCCTTTGGAAGGCAATCAGGTCACGAGGGCAGAGCCCCCATGGAGAGGATTAGTGTCGATGAAGAAGAGGTTCCAGAAGCTCCCTTGCTTCTCCTGCCATGTGAGGACACAACGAGAAGTCTGTGAGCTGGAAAAGGGCCTCACTCAACCTTGCTGGCACCCTGATCTCAGACTTCCAGCCTCCAGAACTTTGAGAAGTAAATTTCGGTTGTTTATAAGCCACACAGTCTGTGGGATTTTGTTACAGTGGCCCAAATGGACTAAGATTCTCCTTACTTATTATTCCATTGTGTGTCTTTTTGACTACCCTGAACTCCAGTTTTATTTTTTTTAAGTTTGGCCTTTAGATCACTTCTGGGATGCTTCCTTAAAAATTCAGATTCCTGGTTCCTAATCCTAGACCTGATTGGAATCTCTGAGAATGAAATATGAGAACATGCTGTTTTAACAAACATCCTAGACCAACGCTATCCAACAGAAATATAATATGAGCCACAAACATAAGCACCCTATGCAATCTTAAATTTTCTAGTAGCCACATTTAAAAAGGCAAAAAGAAATAGGTGAAATTAACTTTGCTAGTTTATTTAACCCAACATACCCAAAATACTATTATTTGAACACATACTAATATAAATATTATTAATAGATATTTTATATTTTTATACTAATTCTTTCAGAATCTAGTGCATAATTTATGCTTACAGTACATTTCAATTCGGACTAGCCATATTTCAAGTGCTCATTAGCCACATGTACCAAGTGACTAGGACAGGATAACCCTATCCTAGGACAGGATAACCCAGATGGTTCTGTCAGAGGAGACAGACAACTGAACTCTGATAAAAGAGAGGATGACGCTCTTTGTTATAATTTTAACTCTAATATACATGCCAGGCACATAGTAACCAATCAATAAATTCTTGTTTTGTTGTTGAATATTATGCCTTTTTGTTTAAAACAACATAAAAATGTCCTAAAACATCAGAACAAGTATCAGTCTTTGAGAGGAAGGTTTGCAATATGGCAAGTTGCCACATCACAAAGTAAAATAAAAATGTGTCTATTGCCACAAGCACTTCCATCCTGATGGCCACATTGCCCTGTTATAATTAACTCTGAACTCAAAAGTATAATGGCCACTTGAAAATGTCTTCAGCTGAGAAAAGTTGGGATAAGAAAATGAGAAAAGGGCAGGAAGAAACTACAAGTAATTATATATATCACCAAAGATTATAACAAAAACCACACTCGTCCACACATATATTTCAGCAGCATCCTTCTCTGTAGCCTCCAACTCCCAGTCCACAAATTCAGCCTCATCTTTTGCAACATGTTCCTGCTTCAAGGTTGATGATTTTTCCCCAAAAAGAAAAGAAGCAAAGAATTATGATCTAAACACTGTGCCATTAATTATCAAAGTCTGTTAAATCTCGTTCTAACCTGGTAAATTTCTGTTTTCTCACTTTCTGGGAGAGGAAAAAAAAGAGCACCATGTTTATATGATTAATAACAAAGATTCTCATTTTTTCCAGATGTCAGCAGATACTTCTCAAAGAAGTGACACAGAGCAACACAGCAACCTTGAGAAAGAGAAAGACTGAATACTAGAAGTCCAGCTTGACCCCAACTTTGCTTCTCTCCATTATTTTTAATCTGCAAAACAGCAGTAACAAGTAACAATAGATTTTTCTGCATCCTGTTGTTTTCAATGTAAGAAGGAGGAAAAGCTTGTCATTTTCCATATGGTAATTCAATTCATGTGTTGTTTATGTTATTTGGGGATGTGAAACATTTAAAATTAACATCTTCAAAAGTTCCGTCAACATTTCTACATTCAAGTGGAGAAAAATTTATGTAAAAATGACCTATGCTGCTTCAAGGATCATGAGAAAAGAGAAAGAAATGAGAAATGTTTCTCTCAAAGCAAACTCAGAAAATACTGAAATTCCAGCTCCGCCTTTAGTTTCTGCTCTCTCGCTCCCCTCCTTCTATACTCTGCATGTTGGGGGGGATGAGGGAGACTTGTCTTCTTTCTACCTAAGCAGGAGGTACATAGAAAGCCCATGCTAGATGAGAAATTTGCTGAGGAATCAAGAATTTCTTCATTACTGGTCCCTATTCTTCTTCTTGCTTTCCCCGGTTGTTTTAGCTGAACAATTCTGCTTCCTAAGTTTGCACACAGACTTCCGAACTCGCTTCTGTGCCCTCCTGGTCTTCCTCTGCCTAATCCCAAGGTAACAATCAGATCTGGTGGCTGGACCCTGCAATGTCTTACACACCTATTTCTGGCTTCTGTAGGGAAGCAGAATTTGCTCCCCCAAAATGTGTCTCTGGCTTGATTATATTTAAGAATGAAGGACTCAGGAAGAAACTTTGAGCTTCCTCTAACTGTCTAAAAGAATTTAAGATAGAGGGCCTGTTTCAGGAAGGAGCTATCACCATAGATAACTATAGCATAATATAAACTAGGTGTGGTAGACAGGGAGGAATCTCGCAAGGCCCATTTGATCAAAGTCCTCTCCATGTCCCATCGTCTCTGCAAGACAGGGCAAACATTGTTTACCAAACATTTGCTTTTCCATCTCCATGTGAATTGCCTTCCTCCCCTTTGAAGTCTCAAACCACTACCTCCAACATTCTCTTTTGTCTTTAGCTGAAGATGGTATTTAAGGTGGTGACTTCATCCATTTTGGCAAGTTACTCAGTTTTCCTGGGTTTCTCCCATGTATACATGCTACTAAACTTGTTTGATTTTCTCCTGTTATTCTGTCTCATGTCAATTTAATTCTTAGACCAGTCAGAAGAATCTAGTATGGTAGAGGAAAATTTCTTCCTCCCCTACACTCCTCCCTGCATTCTGCATCCACTCACAACAGTCCTGGCACCAAGAAACCTGACTTCGGAAGGGCACCTGCAAGGTGTGGTTTCCCAGGAACAGTTCCAGTGACACTGCCCACAGAGTCACCAGGCAAGCTGTGGGAAAAAAAAAAAGGTCCTCTGAACAGAGAAAGCTCCTCTGCTGAAGGACACAGCACTGCTGAAGGTCGTCAGTTTGACCAAAAGTTCCACCCTTGCCTCTGCCCTCTGCTTCCAACAAACAATGTGTGTAGGCACACAGAAGCAGGAGATGTGCACCAGTGGGGAGCCAGTAGGCTCATTCACTTCATTTCATGAAGATCTGAAACCATGCAGCAAGGATTTTACAGTAAATGAGGTTAAATCTAGGACTATAGATAAATTTTAACATTTGACTCATTTCTCCAACTGAAATATATCAACCATGTTATCTCCATTTCCTGTCACTTCAGTATTGTTTTAAGCCTTATGAAAATTAAATAATCTCTCTCTAAAGTGAGACTTATAAAAGAGGATATATATTCTTAGAGTGGACAATAGATTGTAAAGCTTTAGTCTCCAAAATTTGGCTGCAAATTGAGACCAAGGTGGGAGAGAAGGACTGAGAAGGGTCCATCGTGTGTTGCAATTATGAAACTACTGGTAACTGGGAATGAAAGACAGATTGCCATACACTAAAGAGGGAACGGAAACTGTAGAAGCAGACCCAGCAAGTGTGCACTCTTTCAAGAGCCTTGGCAAGTTGAAAGAGAGGGATTGCATATCTAGAAGAGGATCTCAAAGTCCTGGAAGAGTTTTAAGAGCAAAGAGACTTGGGTGTTATGAACTCAGTGGAAAAATTCAGCTAAGTAGAAGATCTTAAACTATAATGAGTTTTTAAAACATCCATGGAACACATACAACAATTGGTTATGTATTTGTGGACAAATAAAATTTTAAACTCAAAAATAAAAACTATACAGACCATATATTCTGACCAAAATATAAGATTCCACTTACCCTCTATACACACACAAATATTTACCCACTAGGAAATTATAAACCTTATTCTAAATAAAATTATAAGCTTTTTTAAATGAATGACAATGAAAGCACCACAAATCAAAACTTATGAGATGTAGCTCAAATAACACCCAGAAGAAAACAGGTGGAGTAAAATGAATTTAATAAAAAATAAAGAAGATAAAAAAATAAATGCACACAGTGGAATTCAATTAGAGAAGCCAGATAAAAGAAAAATCAAATAAGCATAAATAAAGTAGAAGAAAATTAACTTGAAGAAAACATCATATTTAATGGTGAAATATTCAAAGAAGCTGCATTAAATTCAGAAACACCATTGTTTAACATTATCCTGGAGATTATAGTCGTTGCAAAACAAGAAGAGAAATATGAGGCATAAACATTGAAAAGGACGATAAAATTGTTATTATTTGAGAATGGTGTGATTGTCTTATTACAAATACAAGAGAGAGAGAACTTAAAATATTAGCCTTGAATAGGAAAACATCTCTTTAGCTGATGCTGTAGAGAAAGAAGCAAGAATGTGGCTGCAGGAAGTCGAGGTTGTGCACTCACTTGGCCACCATTTCCTCTGTGAATTCGGTGAGCATCTCCTAAGAGAGAGGAAGCTGGGGGTTGAGTAGAGAACTTGAGAGTTTGTGAAAATCTGGAATAACCACAGTGGGCAATACTTGCTGACCAAGTTTCAGAATCCAAATGAACTTATGTACCACAAATTCAGTGATAGAGACATCAAGCTCTATAGAGTTGTTCATATTTCTGGATTATCTGTAGTGAGCCTAGAAACTGATAGAGTATGAAAATTTGTTGTTTTTGGAACAAAGGAAATTTTGAAATGAGGGGTGAAAGAAAGTAGAACTGAGACAGAACTATGAGAAGTGCCATAATCATTGATTTGCTTTGCAGTATCAATCTACGTGACTTTGCCAAATTATTACAAGAAAGCAAAATGGTCCACAGTTATCTTTTCTCTTTGTTCTTTTATTTTTGCTTAATCTGCAATATAGATAAGCTAGGATAATACTGTTATGTATCTGCTGAGCTTGTACGATGTGAGTTGTACACTGGGAGCAAAAAGGGTAGGTCTGCGTTCTTTGAATTCTATATACATGACTAAGTAAATGAAGATTTGGTTTTCAATCAAACAAAGTATTCTTCCTTTTAAATGTGTAAATAGAATCTTTAATTGTTTCTGACACTATTTTTAGTGAGGATAAGAGATAAGTTTTAAAAAATTATCTCCTATTGTCCCAGATACGGTTTGACTGACTTTTATGCACCCGTGTGTGGTGCACACATGTACACACACACACGCATGCACACATACTCCCATGAACATACTC
This sequence comes from Equus quagga, assembly GCF_021613505.1. Classification (NCBI taxonomy): domain Eukaryota; kingdom Metazoa; phylum Chordata; class Mammalia; order Perissodactyla; family Equidae; genus Equus; species Equus quagga. The sequence goes on from NC_060270.1 coordinate 56,647,453, forward strand.
CCTCTCATCTCTACATGCAAAGGTACTGATGTGGCCGCTCACTGCACAATTGAATACATTCGCCTTCTCTATCTATTAGGCCACTAAAATTATTTAAGCATGTCTAGTATATTTCTCTTTCCTTGCAGCATATATATGGCAATTCAATCCCCTCTTGGTGAAAAGTATGACAATAGTAGTCATCACTTTCTATTATATTTGAAGGTGGTAGGCATATCGGTGAATTCACTGGGGCAATAATTTCAAGATTTTGCTGGAGGATTTATGTGCCAAAACTCTCATTTCTGTTAACCGGATTTGTGCATATACCTTTTCCTGAACTCTTTGGAATCTAGACATCAGGAGCTGTTTTGCATCAAGGTTAATACCAATGGACAAGTTGATGTGAATTTCCCAGGTCCCCAAACACAGCAGGGACACAAGAAGAAGCAGCCTCATTGCAATGCATCTGTAATTCAGGCATCTCATGTGAATCAGTAGGCTGTAAACTTGAATGTATAATCTGTGCTAGGAATCCTCAAGCTGCACTGTCAATTCAATCTCATGCTCTCTAATGGGAATTTATCCTGGAGATGAGTACAGTATCTGCTGCCTGGCTGTGCAATTGAATGGGGCAGGGTCTAAGTGAAAAAAAAAAATCTGCATTTAGATAGCTACACGTACACAAGAAGACATCATACTTTTAGAGACAACATAATTTTGCATGCGTAAAGAAATGTTTAAATATTAATATCACTTGTGGTTCTATATTATAAAAACCAACTCCTCATCTTGTTTTTAAGGCAATAGGAGAACTAAAGTGAACACTCGCCTTTGTTCAAAATTTCAGAGTGTTAATCACCTTGCTTTTAAAAACTCTGTTAAGGCTGCAGCTGTTAAAACTACATTTATAATGTATAGTTTATGAGATGTAAATTTATGTGATATACTGCATCAAGCTGATTGCTTGGAAATCTCAGTTCTCTTATTGACTGATTTTACCTATTATGATACAGCCTTGAAAGGAGTCACCACTTTTAGTTGTAGTTATTAATTTTACCTCCTAGGAACAAAGCTACAAATCAGCTATTCTTCCTCCTAAGATAGCAGGAGAGTAGTCTATAAGCTATAGATCTAAGTTTCTCTGAAAACGTACAGAGTGACCAAAAACAAACTGGCATCATTACATGCATTATATAACCCGATGTCAGCTGGGGTCATCCTGGAGCTCTGGAAGATTAGCTCAAATCCCCATTCCACGTCCTGCAGAGCTTTACTACTCAAAGTGCACACTACAGACAACAGCGTCAACATTATCTGCGAGAAAAAGCAGATACATGGGTCCCACGCCAGTTCTATTGAATCTAAATCTGTGTTTTAACAAACTCCCATAAGACTTTTCCATGCATTAAGGTTTGAGAAGCACTGCTGTGAAGTCCTCCCTGAGATTCCAGAGGATTCCCTGGGACCTTAATGCTCATGGTCACTTTGCTCTGATTTCTTCTTTACACTGATACTTAATTTTCTCTCTGCATCTTGCAGCTGTTCTTTTATACTTTTTTAATTAAGAAAAAAGTGGAAATTAATTCCTTTCCTTGGTTTACACAATACACACACACACACACATTACAAGCTCTGTAATTGTTGTGAAAAATAATATGTACTGGGCAATTTAGGAGAGTATTTTATTCAGGCTATTGCAATAGCAAGAACATTCATTAAAGAAGAATGTCTCAGAGAAAAGGAAGGGGTGGGGGACCAGCCTGGTGGCGCACTGGTTAAGTTCACATGTTTCACTTTGGTGGCCCAGGGTTTGCTGGCCCGGATCCTGGGTGTGGAACTACTCACTGTTTATCAAGCCATGCTGTGTCAGGAGTCCCACATATAAAGTGGAGGAAGATGGGCACGGATGTTAGCTCGAGGCCAACATTCCTCAGCAAAAAGAGGATTGGCAGTGGATGTTAGCTCAGGGCCAATCTTCCTCAAAAACTGAAAAGGAAAGGAAGGGGACCTGCAGTCTCAAGGAGGTAGGTAAACAAGGGAATCATCTCAGGCTTGCGAGAGTCATGAGGAAAGATAGAGGTGGATCTTATCTTGGAATATGCAAGGACAAGGTGGTCCTTTGCATTAGACATTTCATGAACACAAAAAGATGGAGGATTTCTTAACCGTTACTGCTTCCAAGAAGTACAGGATGCAGGAAAGTTTCAATTTTGTCTGTCCCCCCTTTCATCAAGATGAACATCGTTTGTTGCTGAACAACCCAGGGGAGATAATTAAACTCCCGAGTGGGACAGAGCAGGTTTAAGGAATAGTCTCTGGAAGACTCTTAGTTACATTTTTCCTGTAAAATACGTTGAACTACTTGTTGAGAGGTAATGACAACAGTCAATTGTTTTAGTTTCAAAGATCAGGCATCTTAAAAGAGAGATGCCTAAAATGAAAAGAGATATATTAATATAAAAGGTTGTATTTTTTTAAAAAGAGCCAGGAGTTGAACCCTGAACTGAGGGTAACCAGTCCATTGATTCTAAGAGGTCTGTGGAGGAAAATCTTTCAGTTGTACCACACCACTCACTAAGTTTCATGAAGGTCTTGAGCAAGGATGGCAATGCTCTTGGTGTTAGGCAGTCTTGGTTACCTCTCATATAAGGGCATGCATGACCAGAGCATTTCACCAGACTTCCAAAGTGGTCCAGGCAGTGGCTTTTCAAGGGAGAATTGTGGCCTATGTCAGGTCTGCCAAGAAGTTGAGGATTACACCAAGTTATCAGGCTTCCGCTCCAGGGTTTCTTTGGATCCTGGGGAAAAGGACCAGCTGCCAGGCAACCTAGAGTCCCAGTAGAGACTCATGGGCAGTTATGTGTTAGTTCTCTATGATGCAAGGCCAGGTAGGAGGGAGAAAAATTTGAAAACTTGGATGATGAATTGTAGCCAGATATGAAGGAAAGTGGAAGAATTGAAAATTTGGTAATGATTGACAATTTGGTAACATAACAGGATCCAGTCCAATTTATAAGTAGGTACCAAACTGGTTTTCCTATAGGTAGAGTCAAAATCAATTAAAGCTTTATAGACAAGATAGAGTTTACACACTCATCATATACCCACAACTTAAAAGAGGTGCAAAACAGCTCAAAGACAATGAACAGAAGTGCATGCTATAGAAGATGCGCAGTTTTCCATGGAAACACAAAATTTTTCTCTACAGTTACCCCTCTTTTGATCCAAAATAACTTCAAAGATTATTCTTAATCACAAAGTAAGAATGACTTATAAAATTTAGTCTTATTATTTACATAGATGCAACAAGAATAGTAATTTGCCACATAGGCCTTCCTAACTTTGCTTTGGTGGACATTTTCATACAGAATCTCAGTTTGGATTTTTAAAAGCCCCTTGAGTCTAGGAAGCCAAGCCAAGAACTCTTTACCATATTTCATCTGCAGTACTTTTATAAATTTGAGAGAATTCCTCTCTTCTTGAGGTTCCCAAAATATCCTAAGTTTTCTCGGGATCCCCAAGACCATTCTCAAGTTCAATGATTCCCTAAAAGGATTCAGAGAACTCAGAAAAGCCATCAAACTCACAGTTATGGTTTATTACAGTGAAAGGATACGTACCAAAAATAACAAATGAAAGAAGTGCATAGGGCAGAGTTCAGGAGACACCAAGAGCAAGCTGCCTGTTGTCCTCTCCCAATGGAACCCTACAGACAGCACTTAATTCTCCCAGAAATGATGGGTGGCAGCACGTAGAAGTATTGCCAACCAAGGAAGCTTATCTAAGCCTGGTGTCTAGGGTTTTTATCAGGGGTCAGTCACATAGGCAGGATTGACTGCCTGTGTGACTAACCTTAGCTTCCAGCCCCTCCAGAGGCCAAGCTACTACCACATGGCCCAAGATCCCCATTATCAGTCACATCGTTGGCATAGACTATGTGATGTAGTCATAGACCCCCCCACCCTCTGGGTAAACAAGACGTTCTTATCAACCAAGACATTCTAAGAGCTTAGAGGTTACTGCTCAGGAGTAAGGTCAAGGAACAAATCTTTCTTTAGAATGTGCAGGGTATAGACAACCCAGATGCTCAATTATCCTTTACTGCTCACTGGGCCAACCAGGAAGTAACTTCCTTACTCACCTTTAAGACTGGGAACTTTGTGAGCAAGTACCAGGTCAGTTTTTCCAAGAATTGGTGTCCTAGAGTCAAGCTGTGTTCTTTAAAAGCATCTGATAAGATCCGATTAAATGAGCATCATCAACATAACATTCCAAGTAAGACCTTGATCACATAAGCAATGATTTCAATTATGTCGTCATAACAAGAACAGATTCTCATTGAATCTATACAAATAATTATATTGCCCTGAAAATAAGAATACTTGTCAGGCAGGGAGAAAAAGATATCATTGACAAATGTGTTATTTCAGTTTACAAGAGCATAGTCTATTAAATAGTTATGAGTTATAGATAACTCAAAGAAAAAGGAAAGGAATTTTTTACACATCCAGAAAATAGAACATTAAAACATGAACAGCATTCCAAACAAAACCCACAATCATCCTTAATCAGTTCATTTAGTCCTATGTAATTAATTCTTATTCTGCTTGATCTTGGGTTAACAGTTTCGAAAACCCATGAGTTTCTTAGCTAGAATTCTGGAACTCCTGACTCAGCCACTGGTCTCAAAGTTATTTAAAAGACGCCATCAAAACCCTGTGCTTGAAAGTACTGTGGATAGTCCTTTTCCACCAGCCTCTAACACAGTCCTTGATTGAAAACAAAGTGCTCTGGCCTGTGGCTGATTATAAGTTCTTTCAGGAAAGTATTAAAGTAAAACAAAAGAAATACGTGTAGATGATAAAAGATTTTAAATAGCTGTGGTTTATACATTACTGATAATTTTCTAAAGAGAAAGATCTGATAAGTGTTCATTACAAGAATAATGCAACTGACAAGGAAATTTGGTTGTTTCTATGTCATACAAAATGGTAAAGTCAAACTAAAAAATTTTAGACAACATATCTGTAAACATAATTATCCCATATTTGCATCTAATTTATAAAAATAGATGAAAATAATCTTTACAAAGAAAATATCTTCAGATACAACATAAATTTAGACCAAGTTAATATTTTAAAAATAACTGAAATTATGTACAATGACTTTTAAAATAACTGAAATTATGATATGAAAATATAATAACTCTATACTGTTGTCTGATGTCAGGCAAAGCAGCATAAGGACTCTGATAAATAGAAAAATCTGATGGACACTAAGGGCATTAACAAATCTCTCGGGACCTTCCCATAGAGCATACAATTTCTGAAGTATTTGTTTTAATAACACTTACCCAAACAAAGTGAAGGTTAAATATCTCTTCTGACTTGATAATGCTTCCCATGCAACTCATAAATAGTAACATAACCCAAAAAATTAACTATTACTAATGCCACCCTTTTTACAAGGTGAAAAAATAAATCCTTTGTGATGTTTCCAGGGGTCTCTCTTGGAAATCTCAAAGACAGTTTCAGGTATAAAGATATCACTCTGTTTTGGGAAGGAAAAAATCAAAAGTGGTCAGGAGATTTACCACTTAAGATAGGAATCGAATCACTGGTGCCTAAGAGACAATATTTTGTAACTCATTTCAAAGTAGCAACAAAATATTTAAAAATAAACATAAAAGGTAACATGATTGTGGAGAATTTTAATGTGAGAAGTCTTTTTTCTTACATTATCAAGGACATCATAAAGTCAACATAAATGATAGAAAATTATTCTGGTAAGACATAGAGTCTTTGTTATTTAGGTAAACTATGCAGATGGTAAAGAATAACCATTTACAATGTATTATTAAAAGCAAACCAATAATCCAAGAAAATTTGTCATTTGAACAGAAAGAAAATCAAATTCTAATTTTGCACCCAAACGGTGATGCACCACATGATGTTTCAGCCAACAATGGACTGCGTACAAGACAGTGGTCCCATAAGATTAGTACCATATATCCTAGGTGTCTAGTAGGCTGTAGCATTTAGCTTTGTGTCAGTACACTCTATGATGTTCAAATAATGACCTAACGAGACATTTCTTGGGAACATATCCTCATCATTGAGCAACGCATGACTGTATAATATTCAATACTAAAACACTTTTTAAAATCTTATAAATAAATCCTTCAAACCTTAGCCAGTTTTGATTCCAACAACTAAAATTCCATTTCCTGGAACCTTTGACAGCTTCCCATATCCATCCAGTTTTGTCCTACACTTTCCATTACTCATTCTGGAACAACCAGTTATGTTACTTTAATAAAGGAACTAGAAAAGAAAGAACAAAGCCCAAAATCAGTAGAAGGAAGGAAATAATAAAAACCAGGGCAGAAATAAGTGAAATAGAGACTAAAAAAAGCCGTAGAAAACAACCAATGAAACTAAGAGCCGGTTCTTTGAAAAGATAAACAAAATTGACAAATCTTTAGCTAGACTTACTGAGAAAAAAAGAAAGAGGGCTCAAATAAATAAAATCAGAAAAGAAATTACAAGAGACACCTCAGAAATACAAAAGATTATAAGAGAATACTATGAAAAGCTACACGCCAACAAATCAGATAATCTAGAAGAAATGGATAATTTCTTAATCATAGAACCTTCCAAAACTGAATCAAGAAGAAATATAGAATTTGAATAGACCAATCACCAGTAAGGAGATTGAAACAGTACTCAAAAACCTCCCAAAAAATAAAAGTCCAGGACCAGACAGCTTCCCTCGTGAATTCTACCAAACATTCCAAGAAGACTTAATATCTATCCTTCTCAAACTCTTTCAAAACTGTAAAGAGGAGGGGAAGCTTCCTAACTAATTCTACAAGGCCAACTTTACCCTAATACCAAAACCAGACAAGGACAACACAAAAAAAAGAAAATTATAGGCCAATATCACTAGTGAGCATTAACGCAAAAATCTTCAACAAAACACTAGCAAAATCAAATACAACAATCCATTAAAAAGATCATATACCATGATCAAGTGGGATTTATTCCAGGGATGCAGGATGGTTCAACATCTGTAAATCAATCAACGTGATACACCATCTTAACAAAATAAATAAAAATCACATGATCACCTCAATACACACAGAGAAAGCATTTGACAAGATACACCAAAGCTGGAGGGAACACACTCCCTGATTTCAAAATATGCTACAAAGCTATAGTAACCAAAACCACATGGTACTGGCACAAAAGCAGACACACAGATCAATGGAACAGAACCGAGACCCCAGAAATAAACCCACACATCTATTGACAGCTAATTTTCCACAAGGGAGCCAAGAACATACAATGGAGAAAGGAAAGTCTCTTCAATAAATGGTGTTGGGAAAACTGGACAGCCACGTGCAAAGAATGAAAGTAGATCATTATCTTAGACCATAGACAAAAATTAACTCAAAATGAATTAAAGACTTAAATGGAAGACCTGAAACCATAAAGCTTCTAGAAGAAAACATAGGAAGTACACTCTTCGACATCAGTCTTAGCAGCATATTTTTAAATACCACATCTAGCCAGGCAAGAGAAACAAAAGAAAACAGGAACAAATGGGACTACATCAAACTAAAAAGTTCCTGCACAGCAAAAGAAGCTATCAACAAAATGAAAATACACCCTAACAATTGGGAGAAGATATTTGCAAACCAGGTATATGATAAGGGGTAATATCCAAAATATATAAAGAACTCATACAGCTCAACAACAAAAAAGCTAACAACCCAATTAAAAAATATGCAAAAGATCTGAACAGACACTTTTCCAAAGAAGATATAAAGATAGCCAACAGGCATATGAAAAGATGTTCAACATCACTAATCTTTAGGAAAATGCAAATCAAAACTACAATGAGATATCACTTCACACCCATCAGAATGGCTATTGTTAAAAAACAAGAAATAACAAGGTTGAAGAGGATTTGGCAAAAATGGAGCTCTCATACACTGCTGGTAGGAATGTAAACTCATGCAACCACTATGGAAAACAGTATGAAGCATCCTCAAAAAAGTAAGAATAGAACTACCATATGAGGGGCCGGCCCAATGGCACAGTAGTTAAGTTTGCACATTCTGCTTCTTGGTGTCCTGGGGTTTGCCCGTTCGGATCTTGGGTGCAGGCATGGCACCCCCTGGCAAAAAGCCATGCTGTGGTAGACATCCCATGTATAAAGTAGAGGAAGATTGGCATGGATGTCAGCTCAGGGCCAGCCTTCTTCAGCAAAAAGAGAAGGATTGGAGTAGTTAGCTCAGGGCTAATCTTCCTCAAAAAAGAAAAAAAAAGAAATACCATATGATACAGCTATTCCACTGCTGAGTATTTACCCAAAGAATATGAAAACACAAATGAATAAAGACATGCACTCCTATGTTCACTGCAGCATTATTCACAATAGCTGAGACTTGGAAACATCCTAAGTGCCCATCAAGGGACAAATGGGTAAAGAAGATATGTTATATATACACAATGGAATACTACTCAAATATAAAAAAAAGATGAAAACTTGCCATTTGCAAAAACATGGATGGACCTTGAGGGTATTATGCTAAGTGAAATAAGCCAGATGGAGAAAGTCAAATACCATATGATCTCATTCATAAATAGAAGACAAAAACAATGATGATGACAACAACAAACACATAGATACAGAGATTAGATTGGTGATTACCAAAGGGGAAGCAGGGAGGGAGGAGGTGAAAGGGATGACTGGGCATATGTGTATGTTGATGGATGGTAATTAGCCTTTGGATGGTGAACACAATATAATCTACACAGAAATCGTAAAATAATGATGCACACCTGAAATTTATACAATGTTATAAACCAATGTTACTTCAATAAGAAAATAAATAACAAATAAAAAAATAAAAATAAAAATGAAGAGCTGATAGAATTTTTTAAAAAAGAAAGACAATGGGGCTGGCCCAGTGGCATAGTAGTTAAGTTCACGAGCTCCACTTTGGCAGCCTGGAGTCTACCAGTTGGGATCCCGGGTGCAGACCTACAGACTGCTGCTTAAGACATACTGTGGTGGCATCCCACATACAAACTAAGGGAAGACTGACACAGACGTTAGCTCAGAGCCAATCTTCCTCACCAAAAAAAAAAAAAAAGACAAAACTACTTTCTTTTTTCCTTAACAAAAATATATCTTGCTTACAAGGTTGTTCTTTTTTGCCACTATTACTCGTAGTAAAGTCTCACATGTATATTGATTATAACTTTAAACCACAGTAGCTTCTATTTCACAGAGAAAACTGGGAGAGGGATGTTTAATTGTCTGTCACACATCAGCATTTTGCAGCAGGTAACCAAGCAAATGAATGTCTTGCAACCTTCTACAGCCCTCATAATACAACTTCTCAAAATGGCAAAAGTGAACACATTTGACAGATCCAAATATATGTATATAGCCTCTTGGTCATATATAAAACAAGAGGCAAAAAACAACATAAACTTAAAATTATGCCAGATAATTAATATTTCAGTACTCTCTTTTACTTAGAAATGATGTAGGTATCAAACGAATATTCAATAATTGACTCAACTTGCTTCAAGTCCAAGGTTTTAAGTTACCAAATATCTTGGAAACTATCTTGAAACTTACATACTACAAAACATAATTACTATTGAGATAAAGTTAGAATAATAACTCAGTTTGTTTACACACAAAGTTACATTTTTCATAATCTTAGCCATTAAGTAGAAGTAATGCTAGTTTATTATATCAGTGAACCTACAAGTTTAAACTTAAGTTTCGGGAGAACATACCCAAGCAGAGTCAAAGTATGCATTTGTGTTATATTTAATGCTGGTGACTCAGAGAAGATATACCTGTTTTTAATTAAACTAAAATTATTAAAGTAATATTGTTTGCCAAAGACTTACCAAAATTAGGTGAACTTGTATTCTTAAAACATTTTTGAGTTAGTTTCTATTAAAACACCTCTTTTTTTCACATTGAAAATATTTGAGATTCAATTTCCCTAACTTCTGGGAATTTTAGGAATATTCATCTTATATAAGTACTATTTTATCTCCAGGCGAGTCACAATAAAACTCTTTTAAAAATTTTATAATCCAATTTAGTAATACTATCCAGAGATAGAAAAATATTACATACTCACATGATGAAAAGTAAAAGAACTTTCTAAATCACAGACCTAAAACCATACAAACACAGAGAGAGAGAAAGCTTACAAGTTGAATTCTGAAATTTCAGCCATGAGTCAAGCATAAACTCAGAAATACAAAACTCACAGAAGAGCTGTTCTCTTCCCAGGGTGTACAAATTCTTAATTGATTTGACCCCAAGATAGACTAAGAGACAAACAGAAAAGACTAACAAACCAGGTTCTCTGTTGTCCTTTACCCAACAGAAATAAGATCTCTTCAAACATTAATCTGTTTACAAAGATCACTAAGTGTTCAAACTGTAAAACCAAAAGAAGCCAGCACCGGAAATCAAGAAAGCACTCAAAAAGAATCAAAAGCAAATCCTTATCATTCTACCAATGGGCAAGTGTGCAGGACACAGAACCATGAGGGGGACTCACTATTGAGTCCTCAGATAGCCAGTCAGAAACAGGGCACCGAGGCCTCAAGGAGGACACTCTTCATCTGGAGGGAGGAAATGAGAAGCTGCCCAGGTGGTCAATTCAGTCCAAGTCATGGCACCAAAACTGTGAAAGACAAAAGTGCACAAGACAATTAACTACAACTACAACTTTTGTAGGTTTATAATTCCCTAAGGATGTTTAGCCTTCCCTAGGTTATATTTGCATGGGACATGATTTTATTCAGGCTATTGTGATAGGAAGAACATTCATTAATGAGAGCATCTCAAAGAAAAGGAAGAGGATCTGGAGTTTTATAGAGGTGAGGAAACAAAGAGCCCTCCCTGAATCTTCTGGGAGTCATGCAGAAGGACGCATAGGGGCATATCTTGGAATATGCAAGGGCAAGGTTTTCTTTTGGGGTGAGCTATTTCCTGGAACACAAAAGGGTGAGGGGATTTCTTAACTTTTGCTGCTTTCTGGGAGCACAGAGCTCAGGTAAAGTGCAACATTGTGATTGTGTAGGTGTCATTACAAAAGGTTTAAGAAGACAGGAGGCATTCGCAGAGGGGGGCAATCCTCTTAGGACAATTGCATTTCCCTTATGGTGTCATATGTTCTGATCATCTTCTTTCCCTTCCCAAGCAAAACAATAAAACTGATTGGGCTTCTCTGCTCTTCAATTTTTTGGTCGTTCTGCCATGCTATGCAGTCATGTGCCTATCTCCTGGCTCTACCTGACTCTATTCTGCTTTCTCCCAATATAGTTTCAAGAGATAAAATAATTTTCCACTTGCTTATGCAGAGAAATTTAGCTCACTTTGTTCAATGCGAACAGCTGACACAGCCTGGACCTCCCTCTGCTGAGCTAAAATTTTGACAAAGCTCCAAAATTAATATTTGTTAGGTCCTCAAGAAACTCTTACACAACATGACACCCTCCACCCCACTTTGTGTTAGGAGGAGTAGGAACGTTTTATTTTTCCATCTACAATTCAATAATCCCAGAAAAGAAAATTATATAAACATAGGAGTCCCATTGGCAAGTGGAGTCAGCAAAAGGAATGGTTTGTCATAGGAGCCCTTCTACTCCTCCTTTCTATGTATGTACCCCCCTCTTCTGTATGCCTCCTACATTCCTCAACACACTGAGATAAACTGTATTTCTTATACTGTAGTCCATACTCTGACCCCATCAAAATATGCTGAAGTACGTTCTCTTCATTCTCAGATCCTAGAGAACCATCAGCTAGAAAGCATTCTCATAAATGAATTCTGTCAAGCGTGGTTCAAAGATAATCTCAGCAGCAACCAGAAGTGAGACAGAACAGCTGTAAAAGTTCTTTCCAATTAACATTGTCCATGGGAGAACCATCAAACATTCAAACCATCATTCCATCTTCCCATGCTCCTGCCTCCATCTATAACCTCAGGTGCTCCCCAGTTGCTTCTAGGTTTTTTCCTAGAATTGACTCTTGTCTCCAACCCTGTGTTCATTATTTATTAAATCTTCAACTGAACACTCACTCACAGGCCCTCCCCATGGGAACCAGTCACTACTGTGATTAATTTAATTAATGACTGATTTGACATAAGGTGATAGTGCTTAGAATTTCTTTATAACAGACGTGTCTTCAAGATTTAAAAAAACCACACAGAGTGACATTGGTATCACAGCAAAGGCAGTTGTTCCCTTTGTCTCTCCCCTCTAAGTTACAACTAAATGAACATCATTAACCAGTGGAGGATTTCCTACACAGAACAACAGGAAACCTGAGAGATCCACGCAGCCATGCATCTCAAGGTGGGTGGACTGGATCCCCAGGAAGCAGTGGAACTGGGTGAGTGGACTCCTTCCCCTCCCTGGTGGCAGTGAGCCAGGTCGTGTGTGGGTCCTCACACAGCAGCAAGCCCAGCACGACTGTGGGTAGAGGTGGCATGTGAATGTTTTCAGGGTGGTGGCCCAGCCCACAGAAGTACCCACCATGCCACAGTGACCCCGCCCATGGGAACACTTCCCACTGAGTAGTGGCAGCTCAGCCCCCACATAAGCACCCCTCCCACCTAGTGCAGCAACTTAGCCAGTCCCCTGCCAAGTGCAGAGGCCTTGCCCATGTGAGCGCAACCTGCTGAGCAGCTGCAAACAGCCCAGGCAAATGCAGAACAGCCCTACCCACACAAATACCAGCAGACAGAGCAGAATCAGAAAATACAGCTCCTGCCCACCCACAGCAGTGGTAGGTGGAATCTGTGACCTGGTACTACCACAAATGTGCCAGCAAAGATCAATTCATCAAACACCATAAAGAACTACAGTAACACTTCAGAGGAGAAGGAAAATGACAAGTCTCTAGAAACCAATCCTGAAGTCACAGAAGTTTACAATCTAAACGGCAGAGAATTCAAAACAGTTGTCATAAAGAAACACAGTGAGTTACAAGAAAACTCAGAAAGACAGTTCAATGAGCTAAGGAATAAAATTAATGAGCAGAAGGAATACTTCACCAAAGAGACTAAGCACTAAATAAAACCAAATAGAAATTCTAGATATGAAAAACACAACCAATGAGATAAAAAATAATTCAGAAACCATAAAATTAGACCTGACATTATGGAGTACAGAATTAGTGAATTAGAGGTTATAAATACAGAAATGCTTCAGATGGAAGAGGAGAGAGAACTAAGATTTTTTTTAAATGAAGAAATTCTCCCACAACTAGAAGGACCTGCAACTAGGATATACAACTGTGTATGGGGGGGGGTTGGGGAGATAAAGCAGGAAAAAAAAAAAGATTGGCAACAGTTGTTAGCCCAGGTGCCAATCTTTATAAAAAAAAAATGAAGAAATTCTTCAAGAAATATCTGACTCTGGGGCTGGCCCTGTGGCTGAGCAGTTAGGTTCGCACGCTCCACTGCAGGCAGCCCAGTGTTTCGTTGGTTTGAATCCTGGGCGTGGACATGGCACTGCTCATCAAACCACACTGAGGTGGCGTCCCACATGCCACAACTAGAAGGACCCACAACTAAGAATATACAACTATGTACTGGGGGGCTTTGGGGAGAAAAAGAAAATAAATAAAATCTTTAAAAAAAAAGGGCAATATCTGACTCAATTAGGAAAAGCAATATAAGGATTATAGGTATTCCTGAGGGAGAAGAGAGGGAGAAAAGAGCAGGGAGTTTGTTCAAAGAAACAATATCTGAGAACTTCCCAAACCTGGGGAAAAAATTGGACTTACAAGTACCTGAAGCCAATAGAACTCCCAATTATCTCAATGCAAAAAGACTTTCTCCAAGACATGCAATATTAAAACTGGCAAAAGTCAACGACAAAGAAACAATATTAAGGTCAGCCAAGGAAACGAAAATAACCTACAAAGGAACCTCTATCAGGCTTTCAGCAGATTTCTCAGCAGAAACCTTACAGTCTAGGAAAGAGCAGAATGATATGTTCAAAATACTGAAGGATAAAAAGTTTCAGGCGAGAATACTCTATCCAGTGAAACTATCCTTTAGATGTGATGGAAAAATAAAAGCTTTCCCAGATAAACAAAAGCTGAGGGAGTTCATCACCACTAGACCTGCCTTACAAGAAATGATGAAGGCAGCCCTCTTACCTGAAATAAAAAGACAAAGGTTTACAAATCTTTGAGCAAGCAGATAAATAGAAAGACAAAATGAGAAAATTTCAGCTCTCTATCAGAATAGGTTAACAAACACTTAATTACAACATAAAAGATAAAGGGAAGGAAAGCATTAAAAACAACTGTAAACACTTCAATTTAGTCACAAACTTGCAACCAAAAAACAGAATAATTTGTGGGAACAATAACTTAGAAGGGAAAGTGGAAAGTGGTGGAAACTGCTTAAGCTAATGGAGATAAGAGGCTACCAGAAAATGGACTATCTCATCTATAAGACCTTTAATACAATTCTCATGGTAACCAATAAACAAAAAATCAGAGCAGAGCCACAAATTATAAATAAAGATAAAATTGAGAAAACCATCACAGAAAACCATGAAACTGAAATGGCAGTCAGAAATACAAGGGAAAAGAAAAAATGTAAGTATAGAACAATTGGAAAACAAAAGAACAAAAGAAATAAAATGGCAGTACTAAGCCCTCATATATATAAATAATCACTCTAAATGTAAATGGATTGAATTCTCCAATCGAAAGACACAGAGTGGCTGGATGGATTAAAAAACAAGACCCAACAATATGCTGCCTCCAAGAAACACATCTCAGCTCTAAAGATAAACATAGGCTCAGAGTGAAGGGATGGAAGACAATACTCCAGGCAAATGGCAAACAAAAGAAAGTGAGTGTAGCCATAGTTATATCAGACAAAGCAGACTTCAAGATAAAAAAGACAATGAGAGACAAAGAGCAAAGTATACAACGACAAAAGGTACTTTCACCGAAAGGACATAACACTCATGAATATATATGCACCTCACACAGGGGCACCAAAGTACCTAAAGGAACTACTAATAGACCTAAAGGGAGAAATTGACAGCAAAACAGTAATAGTAGGGGAACTCAACACCCCACTTACATCAATAGATAGATCATCTAGACAGAAAGTCAACAAGGAAACAGTGATCTTAAGTGAAATTCTAGACCAGAGGGACTTAATAGATATATATTGAACATTCCATCCAAAAAAGTAGAATACACATTCTTCTCAAGTACACATGGAACATTTTCAAAGATAAACCATATGTTGAGAAACAAGGCAAGCCTCAATAAATTTAAGAAGATTGAAGTCATATCAAGCATCTTTCCAGAGACAATGCTATGAAACTAGAAATCAGCTACAAGAAAAAAGCTGGGAAAGGCACAAATACGTGGAGATTAAACAACATGCTACTGAACAACCATTGGATCAATGAAGAAATCAAAGGAGAAAGCCAAAAATACCTGGAGACAAATGAAAATGAAAACATAACATATCAATTTTTATGGGATGCAGCAAAAGTGATAATAAGAGGGAAATTTTTAGCAATACAGGTCTACCTCAACAAACAAGAAAAATCTCAAATAAATAATCTTAAACTACACCTAAGAGAACTAGAAAAAGAAGATCAAACACAGTCCAAAGTCAGCAGAAGGAGGAAAATAAAAATTAGAGCAGAAACAAATGAAATAGAAACTAAAAAATCTATAGAAAGGACCAACGAAACTAAGAGCTACTTCTTTGAGAAGATAAAACAAAATTGACAAATCGTTAGCCAGACTCACTAAGAAAAAAGAAAGAAGGTGCAAATAAATAAAATTAAAAGTGAAAGACAAGAAATGATAACAGATACCACAGAAATATGAAGGATTATAAAAGAATACTATGAAAACCTATATGCAAACAAATTGGATAACCTTGAAGAAACGGATAAATTCTTGGATTCACACAACCTCTCAAAACTGAATCAGGAACAAATAAAGAATCTGAATAGACCAATCACAAGTAAAGAGATAGAAACAGTAATCAAAAACCTCCCAAAAAATAAAAGTCTAGGACCAGATGGCTTCTCTGGAAAATTCTACCAAACATTCAAAGAAGTAATACCTACCCTTCTCAAACTATTCCGAAAAATTGAACAATACAGTATGCTTCCTAACTCATTCTATGAGGCCAGCATCACCCTGATACAGAAATCAGACAAGGAAAACACAAAGAAGGAAAATTACAGGCCAATACAGCTGATGAACATAGGTGTAAAAATCCTCAACAAAATATTGGCAAACCGAATACAGCAATACATTAAAAGGGTCATATAATATGACCAAGTGGGATTTATACCAGGGATGCAGGGATGGTTCAACATCTGCAAATCAATCAATGCAACATACCACATTAGCAAAATGAGGAACAAAAATCACATGATCATCTCAACAGACGCAGAGAAAGCATTTGACCAGATCCAACAGCCATTTATGATAAAAACTCTCAATAAAATGGGTACAGAAGGGAAGTACCTCAACATAATAAAGTTCATATATGACAAACCCACTTCCATCATCATACATAATGGTGAAAATCTAAAAGCCCTCCCTCTGAGGACACGAAAAAGACACAGATGCCCACTCTTGCCGCTACTATTCAACAAAGTACTGAAGGTTTTGGCCAGAGCAATTAGGCAAGAAAAAGAAATAAAAGGTATCCAAGTTCAAAAGGAAGAAGTAAAACTCTTCCTGTTTGAGGACAACATGGCTCTATATACAGAAAATGATAGAGAATCCACCAGAAAACTATTAGAAATAATCAACAACTACAGCAAAGTGGAAGAGTACAAAAACAACTGACAAAAATCAGTTTCATTTCTATACATTAATTATGAACTAGCAGAAAAAGAAGCCACAATCCCATTTATAATCACAACAAAAAGAATAAAATATCTAGGAATAAATTTAACCAAGGAAATGAAAGACCTATACACTGAAAACTATAAGACACCATTGAAAAAAATCAAAGACGACATAAAGAAATGGAAAGATATTCCATGCTCATGGACTGGAAGAATAAATATAGTTGAAATGTCCATATTACCTAAAATGATCTACAGATTCAATGCAATCTCAATCAATCAGAGTCCCAAAGACATTCTTCACAGAAGTAGAACAAAGAATCCTAAAACTTATATAGAACAACAAAAGACCCCAAATACCCAAAGCAATTCTGAGAAAAAAGAACAAAGCTGGAGGCATCACAATCCCTTACTTCAAAATACACTACAAAGCTACAGTAATCAAAACAGCATGGTACTGGCACAAAAACAGACACACAGATCAATGGAACAGAATTGAAAGCCCAGATATAAAACCACACATGTAGGGACAGCTAATCTTCAACAAAGGAGCCAAGAACATGCAACAGAGAAAGGAAAGTCTCTTCAATAAATAGTGTTGTGAAACTGGACAGCTGTGTGCAAAAGAATGAAAGTAGACAATTATCTTACACCATACACAAAAATTAACTCGAAATGGATTAAAGACTTCAATGTAAGACCTGAAACCACAAAACTCTAGAAGAAAATATAGACAGCACACTCTTTGACATCGGTTGTAGCTGCATCTTTTCAAATACCATGTCTACTCAGGCAAGGAAAACAATAGAAAAAATAAACAAATGGGACTACATCAGACTAAAAAGCCTCTGTAAGGCAAAGGAAACCATGAACAAAACAAAAAGACAACCCATCAACTGGGAGAAAGTTTTTGTAAATCATATATCTGACAAGAGGTTAATCTCCAAAAATATAAAAAGAACTCATACAACTCAACAACAAAAAACAAACAACCCGATCAAAAAATGGGCAGAGGATGGGTCAGCCCAGTGGCATAGTGGTTAAGTTCACACGCTCTGCTTCAATGGCCCGTGGTTCACCTGTTTGAATCCTGGGCATGGACCTATACACTGCTTATCAAGCCATGCTGTGGCAGGTGTCCCACATATTAAAAATAGGGGAAGATGGGCACAGATGTTAGCTCAGGGCTAATCTTCCTCAAAAAATAAAAGAAAAAAAGATGGGCAGAGGATATGAACAGACGTTTCTTCAAAGAAGATATACAGATGGCCAATAGACACATGAAAAGATGTTCAACATCACTAGTTATTGGGAAAATGTAAATCAAAACTACAATGAGATATCACCTCACACCCATCAGAATGGCTATAATTAACAAGACAAAAAATAACAAATGTTGGGGAAGATGTGGAGAAAAATGAACCCTCATACACTGCCGGTGGGAATGCAAGTGGTGCAGCCACTATGGAAGACAATGTGGAGAGTTCTCAAAAAATTAAAAATAGAAATACCAAATGACCCAGCTATCCCACTTCTGGGCATTTATCAAAGAAAATGAAATCAATAATACAAAGAGATTTATGCATCCCTACGGTCATCGCAGCATTGTTCACAATAGCCAAGATGTGGAAGCAACCCAAGTGCCCAGCAACTGATGAATGAATAAAGAAGATGTGGTATATATATATACATTGGAAAACTACTCACCCATAAAAAAAGATAAAATCATCCCATTTGCAACAACATGAATGGACCTTGAGGGTATTATGCTAAGCAAAATAAGCCAGACAGAGAAAGGCAAACGCCGTATGATTTCACTCATATGTGGAAGGTAAACGTATGGATAAGGAGAAAGATTAGAGGTTAGCAGAGCAGAAAGGTGGGGGGATGGGCAAAAGGGGTAAAGGGGTTCATGTGTATGGTAACTGATAAAAACTAGACTATTGGTGATAAGCACAATGCAGTCTATACAGACACTGATATGTACTAATGTACACCGGAAATTACACAATGTAATAAACTAATATGACCTCAATAAAATAATTTTTTTTAATTATTCAAAGTATGTCTAAAACAAGAGAGGTTCAAAAGAGGAAAAGAAAGTGTATCCCTCTAAATGTTCAATTAATGTAATATATACACAATATTTATCGTAATTAATATTGATAACAATGAGTGGTAATATGCCAGGCAGTGTGTTAAATATTCTTTATGTATTAACTAATTTAGCACTTTAAAAAACTGGGGAACAGAGAAATTAGATAATTTCCCAAGGCCACATAGTGAGCGTGGCACAGCCATGCCTCTGAGCCAGGTCTTTTCAACTCCAAAGCTTCTATCTCTCCCTTCAACTAAGAGCTGTTAACCTAGATGGAATTATTTCTATATACACCTTTTCCTCAAAAGTGTGCATTTTTTTCCAGGACTCAAACTTGCGCTCTTCTTTCGGAAATTGGGAGCTAGAAGGAAAAAAAGTCAAGTGTGGGTGACGAAAGAGCTGGAGGGCTTTGCCAGTGAGGGCTGGTAAGCATCTCAGCACCCACACTGTGTTAGGAGTGAGGGATCCAAGTCCCGTGCGGAAAAGGGGTGGAAGGTCGCGTAGCTAAGCCTGAAATGATCGTGAACAGAATTATGAGCATGCTTTCATTCGAGAGTTTAGAAAATCCCCAACTGGCTATGCCAAATAAATTAAAGTCTCTAGCCTTTTTTCCATCTCCAACATCTAAATAATTGGTCTCTGGGATCATGAAAGGACCCAGAAAGTTGAAATTAAAACCGAGTCATAAATTCAGAAACAGAACAATTGCATGGAGCAAGACACATCACACACATTAACATGCCTTTTAATACACCTATTTTCTGCAACATAGAAATTCATATGTAGAGATCTCATAAAAATCATGGAGGAGGGAAATCCCATAAATTTCTAGGAACCAAAACAAGGTATAGAAAACTGGACGATTCCAGTTCTTACTACCTTCGTATGTTTAAATTGCCTGAAATGCTCATCTCATTTATTGCATTGTCAGATTTATTTGAATAAATATAACAAACACAAGAGTTTTCATTCCTTTACTAGCGACCTTGGTCTTTCTATCCTCCTTTCCCCTGTGGGAATGTAAATTAGCCAGTCTTAAGTTTTTCCCTGTAGAGTTCTGTTTAGGAACCTCAACTTTGTGGTTGGGGAAGACTTTAATCTTCAATCCCCAAATTGAAGGCTAATTTCCTAGTTATAAAGATTGAACTAAGAGCAATTTATTTTTCTTTCTATAAAGTAGAAACTATATTAAGAACACACACTCACCAGATATGTTAGTATAATGCAATTTTTAGTGTCACCTCCCCTAAACGCTTCAGCACTTAATCCCTTAAACCCTTTCCATAGGGGAAAAAAGGAAAAACCTCAATCCAAGGAAGGCATAGGCAGAGCTTGGCACACAGGTGCCAGAGGGGAAGCGTAAACATCACGCTCACAGCCTCTAGAGAGAAACACTGAATCTCCTCCTGTGGGTCCCGCATCAACAGGAGAAATGAAAGTCTTTGACACCAGGCTGTCCAAACAAAGGGAGACTTTGAAGAGACCAAGGATTCATGGGCTCGCATCTGTAATCTACAAATCCCTCAAGTCCTTGGCCAAAACCAATCAAGGTCTTAACCATTCGAGCAGAGCAAATTTACATCTGCATGCTTATAACACAGAACCCACAAACTTCAGCTCTCTTTAAGAGATTATGAAGTCAAAAGAGGAAATTCTCATTACAAAGCAGCATTTGCCCAGAGGATGGACATTCCAAAAGAAGGTTTTCCCACAGACTCTACAATACAAGGAACGCCATCAATGAGAGCCTTGAAGATGAGCAGCCTTGCGGCCCACTGCTCTTCCCTAGGCCAGTGATTCTCTAATTAAAAATCTCAAATCCATTTTAGATGCTTACAGATGAATCACAAGCACTGTCATAATTTTTATATAAAAGGTGTTTGGGCTACTTACTAATAACCTATTAATTACTAGAACCCTATAAAGTGAATTAACTGTTTACTAAAGGATTTTTAACTTTTAACTTACTAACTTAAAGATATGAGGTTGTTTTAAGTATATTGTTCCATAAAATGACACCGTGCTAAAGTTAACAAGTACTTCATATCTATTACCGCCAACAGGTTTACTGCAATTTCTCTATTTTGTTTCTCTCCAATGATTTGTTTTCATGAAGTTATCATCCACTGCAAAGCAGTAGTTATAAGGTTAAGGGACCATGGGTCCCGTTAACATTCCCAAAAGGGTGATGGCTTTAAAAGTTTGAAAATCATTACCCTTGAATACAGCTGCCCATGAACTCCATTCTCTCTGTACACATAGAGAAAATGCCCAATTGGAGACAAAACATAAGTTTTCCATTAAAACTTTTAAACTGGGATAGAATGCGTTGCCTAAGGAATTCTTTTCACCACTTAAGGAGCTTCTCGTCACTTTCTTAGCTCAAACCCTAAACCCAAATCTTGCCTCCTCTCTCTGGTCAGAAAATGGTCAGAACGCCTAAACATGCTCTATCCATGCTTTCTCTGCAAATGATTCTATCCAGTTCCATGGCTTTGTATACCAGCTAAAGGCCAAATATTCCTAAATACATATCTCCAGGCCTGGTCTTTCACTGAGCTCCAGACTCATATATTCAACTAGTTGCTTGATATTTCCCTTTAAATGCTTAATATATTCCTCAAGTGTAACATGCTCAAAAGAAGAATATTGACATAACCCACCCCCACAGACACACACACATGCAGACCCCACATCCAATCTTTCCCCAGTCTTTTTCATTACAGTAAGTCGCTCCACCCAATTCCAATGCCAAAAACCTAGAAAGATTCCTGGACTTTAGTCTCATTTGAGCCCTCCCACATTGTGGTCTTCCCACTAGTTCTTATAGCTGTAACTCCAAAAACTAACCCAGATCTTCTTGTTCTTTCCCTCCCCACTGATGTCACCCTGATCCCAACCACTTTCTGCTCTTACCAGGACTCCTACCACGGCCTCCCATCTCACTTCCCAATGTCCACTTTTGAGCATCCCCTCCCTCACACCCTTCACACATGCACACACACACACACACACACACACACACAATCTATTCTCTGTACAAGGACTAAAGACATATTTTCAAAATGCAAATAAGACCATGTCATTCCTCTACTTAATATACCCCAATAACTTACATCACCCTCATAAAAAACAAATTCCTCACTTACAAAATTGAACATTGAGTTGATGAGGTTTAGATGAGATTTTGGACTTGAGTTGATGCTGTAGTGAGTTTAGACTTTTGGAGCTCAGAATGGCAATATATATACCTTGCAAGCGGGACAAACATGAATCTTTAGGGGCAAGAGGGCAGACTATGTCAGAGAGACTAATGGCCATCCAAAGATTCTCCAGAACCTGTGATTATGATTACGTTACCTTATATGGTGAAAGATACTTTGCTGATGGCATTAATTTATGGATTTTGAGATGGTGAAATTATCACAGATTATATGAGTGAGTACAATGTAGTCACAAGTATCTTTATAAGGGAAAAGAGGGAGGCAGGACAATCAGAGTCAGAGAAGGTTTGTGACAATGGAAGTGGAGATCAGAGAGAGAGAGATGTGAAGACACTACACTTCAGGCTTTGAAGGGGCCACTAGCCAAGGAATGCAGGTGACCTCTACAAGCCAGAAAAAGCAAGAAAATGGACTCTCCTCTAGAGCCTACAGAAGGAATGCAGACCTCCCAAAATCTTGATTTTTTTCCAGTGAGACTGATTTTGGACTTCTGAACTTCAGATTGTAAGATAAGACATTTGTTTTTAAGACACCAAGTTTATATTAATTTGTTACAGCAGCAAGAGGAAACTAATGCAAACTCTCATGAAGAAGGCTCTTTGGGGTGTGTTTGTGCGTGTGTATGAATGTGTAAACAAAATTTACTTTCATACAATGTTCTTTCAAATTTGATTTTTAGGTGGTTTCTTTATTCAATGTATATCTGTTCTTGTTGAGTATTTTGTTGGAAGACTATCTAACGGCCAAAGAGAGCAATCACGCCTTCTCAACAATTCCAATGACAAAACTAGAATGAGTTAACCCATAGTTCAAAAAATTTTTTGAATTATCTCATTTTAGCTAATGAATTTATATAAATATTTAGTTTTTACTCTGTAATAAACTCGTTTGTTTAAATTTTTTTAAAAAACAAGATTTTAAATTGCTTACCGTCAGCAAAAATAACTCTTTCTTATTATATACAGAAAATCATGTGTTTCAATTTTAGAAAATGGGCTAAATTAATGAAAGTGGCACCAAATATCAGATTTAGCATTTAATTTCTTTTCTCCTACTTGATAGCACTATATTTTAAAAATTCACATTTAAAAATATGAGAATAAGAATACATTTTTCATTGCTAAATGTCGAGTCAATCACAAAGGTGAGAGGTCCAGAATTTGCCAAAGAGGCTGCATGCGGTGGAGTACCGGTAAGTGTTTAACAACCACCCTCTAAAGGGAAAGAGAAATAAGTCCTAAATAGCTTTTGCCAATTTCTGTGGTGTAAATATTGCCACCATGGCTGAATTCAAGCTATCAATATAATGTTGACCAGCCTGCAAAACTTCCTGAGAACTTTACAATTGATTCTTGCAAGCCCAAACAGCACAGTTTCTCAGTGACCAGTAGTAAAACTTTTCGATCTACATCTACTAAGGAACCGGGTCGCTCAGGTCCATTGGATTTTCTTTTACCTCTGAAAAACACTCATGCAATGATATTTTTGCTGAAGGTGAATAATTGTGTCCTTTACTTCACTAACGCTTTATTTTAACATGCATAAAATGAACCATCTATCTTTTTTGAATGCCTACTTTGTGCTGGGCATCTAATTTTATATTCATTAACTCCATTAATTCTCGCTACAGTTCTAGGATCTCAAATAACTCATAGTTCCCACAATTAACTGTCTGCATCTAACTCTCAAGTCTCTTCTATTATTGCAACAAAACAGTCTTTCTTCACAATTGTTGGTGTGTATTCAGCCACATTAAGTTAAACAAATAGTAGATTCACTCATTTTAGCCATTAGCCTTTATCGTAATGTCTCTTTCTACTGGAAGAAAAAAAAAGAACCTTAAATTTTGACGATTCTTCCATAGTATGGTAGAGCAAGCCTCTTTCATTACAAAGTTCCCACAAAGTTAAGTATCCAAATAGCTATGGACAATTTTTGTCCCTCCCACCTCCCCCCCAACCCTGGCTCACCATGAAAAGATCAGGAGGCAGACTGTTAGAGGTGGGGTGTAAACGATGAGGCGGCCCTCGGTGTTTTGGGGTTTCCTAAAGCACCTTGTCCTTTTGTACATGTGGCCTCATCTGTGCCACATGTCTAGATAGTTTTTATTAGAATTCTCTTACTGAAAATGTATTTATCCATGAAGCGCTTTACAAAATAACCTCTCTTCATAGACGTTGTTATAAATATAGCAAACACGGCCAAATTTTAAAAATAAGTCAAACTAACATTATCCATGCTTTTATCCAACCAAGTGAAACTCAGTTCCTCAACCAGTGTTGAAAGCATGCCTTTTGAACACATTAAAATAGGCAATGCTTCGCAGGGGAATATTTTCTCTTAGCTTGGCTCCTGGTTTTGATCTAAAATAGATTCAGCCATTTCTGTCTCCCAGTGAGTCCTATCACAGGAGTGTCACCTTTCAAGGTGAAGCTGAAACTGACTATAAGAATTTTTTAAATACCTTTACTTTACTATTTGGACTTTTTTTTATTATATTCTCTCTAGCCATGATGTTTCTCCTTTTAGGATATTTTCCTTCTAAATTTTCATGATTTGTAAATGTTACCACAAGAGTAATAAACTTATATATTTGCCACTACAGTGGAATTTTTTTTCTTTTTTATAAATAAGAGATACCAAGGCTTAGGCTCACCTCTGTTTCTACAATGATAACCTCATATTTAAGTTTTTAATATATTGTACATTTTTTAATCTGCCACTTCTGTTCAGTAGTTATGGTTGGCCTGGTGCTAACATATTAATTATTCCCAAGCTCATTATGAGGAGTTTTAGGAACAATGTCTGGTCTCTTTCACCCTTGCTGATTTATGATTGCTGTGAATTTTCTCCCATTACCTATTTTAAATTTTTAGTGACTTTAGCCTATACTTCAAAGTATTTCTTTTTAAACACCAAATGTTATCACAAGTTGAAGATTTAATTTTAAACAACTATACATTAAGAAGGTGAATAAAGAATGATATTAAAATTACAGCACAGCACATGCAAATACAGATTTGGGATTTAATTATGTCAATCAGGAATCAAAATAGGAAGAAGACAAAGCAGTTTGGTACAACTGCAGCAAGAAGTTAAACCAATCTGTAAGAATCAACTTTTTTGTGCATAATCAAAAGCTTAAAATACCTGGTTCAAAAGAACAAAACTTCTACTTCAGAAAAAAACAGTGTAAATCCAGCCCTGATGGCCTACTGGTCAAAGTTGGGCGCGCTCCGCTTCAATGGCCTGCAGTTGTTTCCCAGCAAAAAAAAGAAAAAAAAAAAAGTACTCGTTTCTTAAAAAAAGAGAGAGAGAAAAAAAAATAGTGTAGAGCATCTGTAGACTTCCAGGGAACTTCCTCTCTGCTCCTTTCCTCCACAGAGATTATGTGGGCAGTAAATGGCTTGGCAGTCCTGGCTCAGCTGCAGGGCACGTGCTCTGGATTGCCTGGCTCCGGCACCCAAACTTCTAGTGGCTCCTTCTTGCTCTTGTGTCATTTTCTTTCTCTTTATCAGAGACTCACGTGTGATCCGTTAGACCCAACTGTAAATAAAGTATCTAATTTTAAGCAAAGAACTTCCGTGGTGACTCCTCCAATATGCATTAGGTGCAAATTGTACATCTATATAGTTGAAGGATAGATCTAATCTACAGAACACTCAGAAGATACCGCCATCAATGGTTATTTAGTTTTACATTGGTTGATCTGAGCACACTATGTTTGACTAAAGTAATCAGCATTACCTGTTCATAATCAGTAAGTCACCTCAGGTCTAAAAGGCTTGGACATCTTTTCTTGATAATTAAGGTGAGATAAGGGGGCTTTCCAGATGTCACGTCAGACCTGGGGTTCAACGCGGTCACTCGGCGGAGCCTCACGACATTGCTCACATGTGAGAGCCGCCACGCCCCACTTCTGGCGGCCGAGCCCCCAGTCCTCCCATGAGGATTTACTCAAGCTTTTTAGAGGTGTTAAAGAGTTTATGATATTCAATATGGTAAGATCCTAAGTGGCTTCTTCTAAAATCCATTTTTAAAACAAATTTGCTTTATATATTTAAACATGTGCATAAGAGTTTTGTTTGAAGAAATATTTCCATGATGAAAATAATTTAAATTTATTGCCATACGTTGAATACTATCCTCTCTTTTATAATGACTGTGGAGAGGGATATGTTAAATTGTAGGTCCCTAAAAGGAAGGTTACGTGTTTTATACAGGAACAAAATTATGACAGGGAGTAAGAGAGAGCACTCCCCAGTTCTGAAGCTCAGAAGCAGTCCCCTTAAAGTGGCAGAGATGAGAGTGGCCAGCCCACCTGACTTCTAGCAAAGTGTGCACCGGTTAAAGCCAGAGTGAAGAGAGAGAGGCTGGTAACAGGAAAAGAAAAGTTTTTTAATAAATTAAGAAACATTAACTGTTGACAGAAAAGAAAGTACAAATGATTTATAACATATTGAAGTATGCTAACCTCACTCATTACAACATAAATGTAAATTAAAACCACGAGATATGTTTTCTTCTCTGCTGGAAAGAAAATATCAAAAAGTTTGAGAAGACTGTACTTGACATGCGGATGTGGAAACAGGTGTTCTTACATTTTACGAGGCAGGCGTGGAAACTGGTACCTACTCTGTAGAGGGCAATTCGGCAACATTAATCAAAAAAATATAAAGCCCACATATCCTTGAAGTGTGGGATGCACTTCCAGCAAATTATCCTAGAGATATATTTGCACATGTACACAAAACGTATATAGGCCAAAACAAAAATTTGCAGAATTTTATAACAGCAAAAGCAGCCATCAACAAAATGCCCATTAATAAGGTGCTAAATAAATTACAATTAAACAGCATAATGGAATACTCTTCGTTATTAAAAATAAAAGCCAGATCTACATGTAAGATTGTGGAAAAATCTCCAAGATACATAGTTACAATTTTTTTACAAAACCAAAATTCAGAAAGGAATGTAAATACTTCTATCTGTCCAAAAAGTATGATTATAATCATATGATGACATAGGATATTTCTAGAAAGACAAAACAAGAAACAGGCAACAGCAGGGGTCTTTCAGGAGGGAAACTGGAAGTCAAAGACGGAAGAGGCTTCCTTCCTGCTGTGTAAACCCTGGACCTACCGAATTCTACACCACACACGTGCATCGCTCCTCAAAAATAGAGAAATAAATGCAATTTTTTTAAATAAACAGAACTTAGCACCTCAAAAGTATAATGGTTGGTGGCCAAGTGAACTACGCTCCAAAAAAGTAATCAAACTAAGACACAGGCAGACTTTTCAGATAGTAAATTTTGGTTTCGTGGGTCACAGGTTTCTGTCACAAGTTCTCCATCGACTCTTCCAAAGCAGCGCAAAAGCAACCATAGACCATATGCAAACAAACGCCCCAACACAACTTGACAAAAACAGGAGGTGGGCTGAATGAGGCCCGCAGGCTGCAGGTGACTGACCTCTGATCCAACACACTGTGGTCATTGTTTTGGATGAATTTTCTTTCTCCTATACGAGTCTTGATTAGGGAAGGTCTGAGAGAGAGTGTTAGCTAAGATTTCTCAAGTATAAATAAATAACCCCCAATGGCAAATTTTATGTCAAACACAAAAAAATTGTTCTGAATCACAAAATCATATCCATTAGATATGGTGTGAGTGAAGATTTATTTTTTCTTTAAGGAGTCTGCCGATGTCGTGTATTTAAATATTGAGTAAACTTAACAGAGAGCGTAGACAGGAATGATAAACTTTTACTTTTTTATTGCAGCACAGATAATAATTTAAGGACCCTGTTGAAAGCTAATTGCACTAGACTAATAAAAATATTGCATCTCAAAATAGTAAATATTGACAAATATAACCAGAAGAATTTATGAAACTATAAAATATATCCACTCTTTCCACAAACCCTAATGCAGTATACTGAACAGATAATAAAAGTTTTGAGTAGATAATAAAAGGTAATGGTTTGGCTTTAATAACTTGTAAGTTACAAGTACCTCAAGTGAGAATATTTTTATTGGCACTAAACTCAGTGTTCTTGCTTATTAGTAGGTTTTGCTTAGTCATGATTCCAGTGATTCTTATTTCCTTGTACACCAAAACCATCGTCAAGGATTTTTGTGCATCTCAATTGACAAGAGAAATAGTGTTTACTTTGATCTGCTTTCCTTGCAAGTTTTCAGTGTGCATTTAAACAAAGTTGTCAACATTCAAGGCTTTCTGTAGGTCACATAAAAACACTTAAAACTTAACAGAAACTTAATAATGTTCATGTTGGTGAAAATATCAAATGGCAAGCAGCAGCTGTTAAAATTTTAATAGGAATTCAGGAAAATATATGCTACTTTTATAGAATAATTTAGTAGGTAAACTTGTCCTCCAGAATTCTATACCAGGGACATACCAGAAAAAAGAAAATGTTTGACTAGCAATGAAGGGAAAAGTTTACCAAGGTGGTATGAAGGTAACTTCAAACAACTAAAGGACAGCGTGTCAAATACGCTGGCGGACAAAGTACTAGAAGAAACCACCAAGGTTAAAGCAAGCTCAACTGTTCAAAGGACAGTTTCTAAGAAACAGTCTATCATTACCGTGGCTCTGAACACTCTCATTTGCTGCATCTTCGCTTGGCCAATGAAAGATGACAGATAAAAGCTGTGGTACAGATAGATCCTGTTTCATCTGATTCAGACCTTCAGTGGCATATTTCACTTTTAAGGTCTTGGCCTGAAATTGGTGGTAAAGATCAAGGCATCTTTCTTTGACTCCACTGTTCCAGCAACACAGTCCCATTTAATTTAACCACAGTATTTCACCAGGAGGCAGCCCGATCATTGATGCTGTCAACAAATTCGTGTTTCCTTACAGCAAAGAATTTTCTAAATACTTTTGGATTAAGTGTGCTCAGAATCAGGACATGGTATGTCTTGAATTCTGAAAAACACACCAGTTACTTATAAGCATTCTGTGAGATTTGCCACGTTACACCCATCAGGGAACCCAACTCTGCACTCTAGCAGCCTTCAAGGACCTCAGATCCATCATTTGAAAACACATCAGCTGTATTACTCTGTGACTCCTTCTGGCAATAAAGGGATGAAAACCAAGTCTCCTCAGGCTGAACTTAAAATTCCAGGAAGCTTCACTCTTCCAAAAAGTAAAAGAACTCCTTATCTAAACATCCACATAAACATTAATAATGCATCTTCTGTAGTAAAAAGGTAAAGAAAACAGAACACCAAACCTTAGAGAAAACACTGAAAAATAGTTCAGTTGATTTGATCACATAAAAGAGAGAATGCATGTCCAAAAGAAAAAAAAAGATGCTAGACCCAGGCCACCAAAGCAGAACGCACCAGACTTCACCACTAGGCCACAAGGCCAGCCCTTGATTGTTTTTTAAATGGGCACACATTACTTCTATAAACAACATTCCCATGTTGAAATAATGTCAATTAAAATAATGAGATACCATTTTTCATCTTTCGAATTTGTTTTCAAAATATGTACTAACCAGTTTGGATGAAAGTTTGGGAAAACAGGCATGTTTATACACTATTTTGGTATTTCATATGATTATGGGTGATTTTAATTTAATATTTTATCTCTAATTTCCTACTATAAATAATTGTATTTTATAATTTAATTTTTTAAACAAAGATATAAGAGATAATATTAACTTAAAGAAAAATCAACAACAAAAAATATTCAAATGCAAAATTAAGTATTCAGCTGACTCATTTTTTTCCTTTCTTTCTTTCTTTCTTTCTTTTTTTTTTTTTTTTTTGGATAGAAAATTATTGTTTTACTCTGAGTGGGGCTGTACTTTCTTTGACTTAGTCAGGAACTTGTGGTACCTCAGGTCTGCATGGCACTCCTGATTGTGTTGCCCTCCTGCAGAGCATCGAAGTGAAATTGTCTCTAGCACATAGAGACAATTTTCACCATTTGACTTACCACACCTTCAGCACAGCAACCTGTGCCTTCCCAGGATTTCTGAGCCCAGAGTTAGATGTGAAGCTAGTCATCTAAGATGCTGCCTCGTGATGTTGATGTTGATGCCGCTGGTACACACTTTGAAAGCTACTCTTAAAAAGTAACATTAAGACCTGTTTCTTTCCCACACTATACTGTTCTTCCTCATTTGACTTACCTGGCCCATAGGCATGGTCAATAGCAGTAGCTCTTTTTATCACAGCAATCAGCTGCCATTGTGGTGTTAGGTGATTTCATCATCCACTGTGAAAAGTAACCAGTGGTCTACATACCTGCTACTTCAGCTGTGGTCCTTGGATCTGAAACATTAGCACGATCTGTAAGCTTGTTAGAAATGCAGCTTTTTGGCCCCACTCCACACTACTGAAACAGAATCTGCATTTTAACCAGATGCCCAAGTTATATGTATGCACATCAAAATTTGAAAGGCACAGGCTACATTTCACAATGTCCTTTCCACCTCAGGCCTTAGAACTTTAGCTTGAATCAAGGAAGAATTTCTTTGCTGAATGTCCAATTGCACTTCTAATATGGTGGGAGGTTTTCTGTCTCATTTTGAATTTTTTTTGTTTTTGATTCATTCTAGGGTCAGGAGCAGGAGCCAGCAAACTTTCTATGTAAAAGGCCAGTGTGTAAATATTTCAGCATCTGTGGACCCAATAGTCTCAAGATACTCAAATCTGTGCCTATGGCAACCACAAGAAAGCATCCACAGACAATATGATGGGCATGACTATATTCCAGTAAAACTTTATTTACAAATACAGGCAACAGACCAGTTTGGTCAACAACACCCATCTAGAGGCTGCTTCTTTGTTATGCTGTATATAACAAAGGAGCATTATGTTATGCTGAGATAACCCCTGGACTAAGTGGTTTACATGCCAGCCATGGATTAAAAGATGATAGAATCCAGATTGCTGACTTCCTGGGTAGCAGCATGGTATAAGGCAGTGGTTGTGAACATTAGAATCAAATAATTATGGCTTCTCAAAAATACTGATACCAGATCCCACCCCAGAATCATTAAATAAGATTCTTAAGAAAGTGAGACCCAGGAATTTGTACTTTTTAAGAGCCCCTCTCGTGATGTTAACGTACAGCCAGAACTATCCCATTTTGCCCTGGACTGAGGTTTTCCAGGCATGTGGGACTTTGTATGCTAAAACCAGGACAGTGCCACACTGAGCTGACAAGTCACCCTAGGAGTCAAGAAGCACTGGTGTGTAGAGAAAAGTATGAAATTGAATCACACATAAAGCTGGGTTCTCTATTTTATGGCCTGAAGAAGTTTGTTAACTTAATAAGCCTTTGCTTCCTCCCTTTTAAATGGGGATAAAGCTACTTAACACACAAAGAAAGTTTCCATGCATTGCCCAAAACCTGACATATGGTAGATACGAACAAAAACTCATTCCCTGTCCCTTCTCTCACTGAATTCCTTTTAAAGATAGCCAGAAGTCTTTAGGGCAATTTAGACTTAACTTCACTTGAGGACAGTCTTTTAAAAAACCAATTAAACTGCCAATGAAAGCTTGAACGTGATTTTTTAAAATTAAGAGGTGTATGAACCCACATGGGCAATGAGAACAGAAGTGTAGACGATAGCAGACAAGAATATTCAATGGAATGGAAGAGTAGTAATTCGGCACAGTGGAGAAGTGTGCTGTGTGATTCAGCACAGTAGAAAAAGCCACAACGTAAAGCACCTGCAGGAGATACCTCTAAGAAGGAAGCCAATTTGCTTCCAAGGGAGTAGTGCCATGACACCAGGTACCACGGAGGAGTGGAGAGAGACCAAAAGCTAAAACACGGGATTGGTTGACAACTGTATCTGCACCAGACAGACCTTCCGTGTCCCCCTCCATCACATGGGGCTGGACAACACCTCCATAAGGGATGACTTGCACACCCCAGCCAGCCTCAGATAAGAGTTTGCAGCTTTATTCTCAGGAGAAATAAAAAAGGCAAGGTGAAACATGAGATTGAAAAGAAGGCTGCACATGAATCATGGGAGCCCCCAGATCCCATCCTCCTTCCCCAAAATCCTGCAGCCAGGCTATTCCTCTCATGAAGGAAATTGAAAGATGCTTTTCTGGAGATAGGAAATAACCTCAGAGAAAATATCTAAACACATCTTTCCCCGTTGACAATTAGGTGTCTCCCAATAAACTACTTTGGTTCCCCGAAAAGCACCCTGCCATGAAGGCATGTCCTTCAAACACTCAGGAGAGTGCATTGTATTCTGCTGTGTCTCACTCTTAGATATGAGTGGACAGCCAAGCAAGGATCACTAATAATTGAGGAAAGACACTAAAATGAAAGGGATAAGCAAACAGCAAAAAAGCATCCATGCAGACAAAACAGCCAAAGAGAGAGCAAAAGTTCTAAACATAAAACAACTAATAAAATAAGTTGTATTAGAAAAACAAGAAACAGATGTTTCACAAAAGAAAAATGAGAAAAGAATGTTTAAAAGAAGAGAAAAAAATCAGAAAGAACTCTTGAACATTAAAACTATGCAAGCAAAAACAGATCCACAAGCAAAGGAATACAAAATTTAGGAAATCTCCCAGCAATTAAATTGCCTGGAAATTGCCCAAAAAACAAAATGTCACAAACACACACACACATCCCCCCACACACACATACAAAGTTCTCTTTTTTTTTAAAGAGAGAACTGGTAAGTCATATAGAGTCAATCAAGGATGCTAACATTGAATTAATAATTGTAGGGAAAAAAAAGAGATATCAAAATAATTAAAATTCTTTGAGAAATATAAAATTCCCCAGAACTAAAGTTTCCATATGGAAAGCCCAGGAAATTTCCCTCACAAGAAGATAGACACCAAGGGCCATCACTCCGAAATTTCCACTCATTAGAGATAAAGATATGATCCTAAAAGCTTCCAGAGGTACATTTGACAAAAATTAAAATGTAATTAGACTTCTTAATAGGCAGCACTGGGTGCTGGAAGACTAATTCTATACCCAGCAAAACTATCTGTCAACAGTGAAGGCAAAATAATGATGTTTTCAGACATACAAAAGCTGAAAGAATTCACTACTAGCAGACACATTCAAAAACCATTAAAGGAATTCCTTCAGGTAGAGGGAAATGATACTAGATGGAAATCTGGATCTGTGCAAAAGAATGAAGAACACAAGAAACGTTAACTCTACGGGTAAATATACAAGACAATCTTATTACTTAAATCTCTCTTAAAGACAAATGTTTAAACAAAAAGAATTACAATACATGGTGGAGTTTATAACATTAAGAGTAAAATATGTGACAACAACAGCACAAAGTTCAGAAGGGGCGAAATGGAAGTCTACGATTATAACAACCTTATATACACATCAGGCAGTATACTATCACTTGACAGTACACTGTGATACACTGTAAACCCTAAAGCAAGCACTAAAATACCAAAAATTTTAAAAGGAATTATAACTAACAAGCCAAAAATAAGATAAAATAGAATTATGAAAAATACTCTATTGATTCAAAAACATAATAAAAAGAAGAAAAAGGTAACAAAGAACAAATGAGACAATAGAAAACAAATCATAAGACAATAGATTTAAATCTAACCATATCAATAATCACATTAAATATAAACATCATCAGTTAAAAGTCAGAGATTATCACATTGGTTAAACAAGGCAAGACTCAGGATATGCTGCCTAGAGGAAATGTACTTTAAGATCAACAAAATTCGTAAACCTCAAGCCAGACTGATCAAGAAAAAAAGAGATAAGACACAAATTATCAATATCAGAGATGAGACAGGTGACATCACTATAAGTTATACAGATATTAAAAGAATAACAATGGAATATTATGGATAATTTTATGCCAGTAAATTCAAAAACTTAGATGAAATGGAAAAAGTCCTCGAATGACACAAAATACTAAAGATCACTATGAAGAACTAGGTAATGTCAGTCCCAAAGCTCTTAAGGAAACTTAACTTCTAATTAAAATTTCTCTGACAAAGACAACTCCAGGTCCAGATTGCTTCACTGGTGAAATAATGAACTTGAAGACATATCTAAGAACTATTTAAGGAAAAAAAATACCAATTCTGCACAAAATTTTCTAGAAAATTTAAGAGGAGGTATATTTTCCAATTCATTCTACGAGGCCAGTGTTACACTGATCCTAAAACCTTAATAAAGATATTTCCAGAAAACAAAATTACAGACCAATATCTCTCATGAAAATAGATGCAAAAATTCTAAACAAAGGTTAGTAAAATTAAATCAACAGTATAAAAAGGTTAATTCATTACGACCAAGTGGAGTTTAGTCCAAGAATACATGGTTGGTTTAACATTTAAAACCAATGTAATTTATCCTATTAAAAAAACAGAAAGAAAAACCATATTATAATTTCAATAGACACAGAGGAAGCATTTTACAAAATCCAAAATCCATTCTTCATAATAACTCTAACATATTAGGAATAATAGGAAACTTCCTCAATCTGATAAGGATGTCTATGAAAAACCTACCGCTGACATACTTAGTAATGAAAGACTGGATGCTCTACCCATAAGATTAGGAACCACACAAGGATATCTACTCTCACTACTTCTATCCAACATACTAGTTGTTCTAGACAGTGTGATAGGGTAAGAAAGAGAAATAAAAGGCACCCATATTGGAAATAAAAAATTAAATCTGTCTTTATTCAAGGATGACATCATCAATGCATAAAATTTAATGAAACCTATAAAAATGCTATTATAACCAACAAATGAGCTTAACAAGTTGCAGGATGCCAGATCAATATATGAAGATAATTATATTTCTATATACCAGAAGCAAACAACTAGAAATTGAAATTTTAAAGCAATGTCATTTAAATAACATTAGAGATAAATCTGGCAAAGGATGTGTAAGGCCTCTACACTGAAAACTACAAAACAATACCAAGAGAAATTAAAGAAGACACGGTTCATGGAGTGACATACCTTGTTCAGGGATTGGAAGACTAAATACTGTTAACATGTCAAACTGATCTATAGATTTAATGCAATCTCAAACAAAATTCTAGCTAGTTTTTGTTTGTGTGTGGAAATTGACAAGCTGATTCTAAAATTTGTATGGAAATGCAATAGGAGACTTGGAAAAAACTATAGATAGGTTTATAATGCCACGATATATAATAGAAATAGATATAATATCTATAAATAGATATAATAGAAAGTCAATAGATAGAATCTAGAATTGATAAATCAAGAAATAACAATGTAAGCATATTATTTTTTAGAGTAAGTTAAATACTAGAAAAAAGCTGCTAAATGTTCAAAACTGTTATCTCTGGGGATTGAGACTTGCCAAAGAGTTGAGCGTGCAACAGAAGCTGTTGGCTGTTGTTATGTTAAATATTATAAGCCTCTTGGTACTTAAAAAAATTCTTTTTAACTTGTGCGTGTATTATACTGATAAAAATTAAAAAGAAAAGAAAATTTACCAAAAAAAAGAAAAAGTAAGAGGCATATCCTTAGCTTCTTCACAGCTTCAGGTTCAATTCCAGGCATCATCTCATCTCCCTATTCACAATCCCACTTCAGGAGACCCACACAAATCAGCTGGTGGACACACCACGTAAAATGGCGTGTGTCCTTGCACAGGCTGCTCATTAGCAAACTGGAGCACTCACGTGCACGCTCCATCATTTATCTATTTTAAAACCAGTTCTAAGTTTATGCGAATAAGTATTGACTGGGAAACTTGGCTTTCAGAAAGCCCTGGAGAGCTTTGGCAGAAATCAAAATCAGTGATTAGCTTTTTCTACTGTACTAAAATTAGATCAATTTTTTTTTCCAATGGGTAAGTAAAGTGCTAACCTGACAACCTCCCTTATGAAAAAAAGGGAAAAAAAGGAAGCAAGGTCAGGGTAGGGAGGCCAATGAGAAATGAGGAAGGGAAAGAAAAGGGAAAAGAAGAACAAAAGAAATGCCATTTGCTTCCCTTTTTATACTGAGCTTCTTAAAAATAAAAAGACCGTGAAAGCAAAGCAGAGGTCATATCCCTCAGGTCCATTAATCACTGTCTTTGACTAGTCAACATCTGAAAAAGGAGACCCCAGCCACAAATCGGGACACGCTGGTATTCAGACACATGGGCCTCTGCTAGACTTCGCAGCATTTGAAATGGCTTCAAATCTAATCATAAATTTAAGCTGGGAAATAATTACTAAATAATTAAAAGTTAAAAGTAGTCATTACAGCTAGCATTAATTAAGAGCACCATTTATTCATTTATTCCACAAATGCTCACTGAATGCTTATTAGGCTTTGTTCTAAGTGCTAGGGATCCAGCAGGGAGCCAGACAGGTGAGGGCTCTGCCCCCGGAGAGTTTCACACAACAGCAGGAGGAGTCCAATAATAAAAAATAAATTGATATAAAATATGCCGAGTGTGAGAAGTGCTATGAATCATAAAGCACATTGAGTGAATAGAAAGTGGGAATAGAGTTGCTCTATTTTCTAGAAGATAATCAAGGAAGGCCTGACAAGGAGGCATTTGAATAGGAACTCACTCAACTGTGACCAGTCCTTACCCAGACACATTTACTTGCTTCCATCTTGAAACCACCAGATAACTAACTCTAGCTCTTGAAGCCGTAGAGTGTCCTTCTATACTTCCCCCTTTTGAGACATCCCTGAGGCTTTGTGCAGGTGAGACTCACCCTTGCTTAGCAAGCTTAATGAGCCAGCTTTGTATAAAGAGCAGGTTTCCCTTGTGGTCTCTGTACAGGGCTTCTGACAATTCAGAGTTTTGAGCACCTGCCTGGTACGTAACACAGCAGGACTGGATGAGACCACCCACAGATGAGAGCAGATGAAGATGGTATGAGGCCTGAGGAGGGAGTCCTGGGGAAGTCCAACGATTAGAAGTCCACCCCACAGATGAGGTGGAAATAGCAAAGGAGGTGGAAAAGAATTGTCAGGGAGGTCAAAAAAGAAACGAGAGAGAGTGTGCTCCAGAAGCTAAGGGATTTTTAATCATGGCTCTTAAAAAGGAATCAGCTCTAAAAATTTAGCAAAAATAAATGTGAATACAAACAGATTGGCTGAATTAAAAGTAGGCAAATTTGTTTTCAGAAATCAATAAGAGGCATAAAATAAGTAAAAGGAGAATTAAGATAAGCCAAATACCTTGTCCCAGCATCCTTGCCCCATGGAAATCGTCTGAGGGAATTTTTCCAAATAGTTAATTCTAAATAAAGGGATAAAATAGAGAAATATTTCCTGAATCAAAAGGATTTTGAGGCTATGGTTCTCAACCCTCTCTCCCTACTCTCT
Organism: Equus quagga; assembly: GCF_021613505.1. Classification (NCBI taxonomy): domain Eukaryota; kingdom Metazoa; phylum Chordata; class Mammalia; order Perissodactyla; family Equidae; genus Equus; species Equus quagga. The sequence goes on from NC_060270.1 coordinate 56,685,006, forward strand.
TGATTAACTATTTTCTCAGCATCTACACATTCCTCTTATGCTTCTGCAGCCTTATTCATCTTTCTCTTTAATCAATCTTCCTTCTCCTCAGTATGATCTATTTCCATTCACTTTATGAAGCTGTCAATGATGGAGTCAAATTTAAAGTAGGCAGGCACAAAGCAGAGACAAACATAAAACCAAAAGGAAGCTCTTGAAAGACTAAAGCCTCAAACCCAAAGGACCTCTTCATGCATAGGGAGGGCCTGTCCAGCATGAATGTTTTAGCCACATATGGATAATAGAGATGAAAATCACATAATGTTAGAACTGGAAGAGATCGCTTGGTTCAAAGACACCTGTGCCATTTTAGAAATGAAGAAAGTAAATTGCTGATAGGCTAGCCAATTTGCCTATTGTCATTGAGCCAACTGGAGGCTGATCTGAAATAAGCCTGAATCCCAGACTAATGCTTTTTTCTCTAAACTGGAATAAAATCAGAAGTATTAATTTCAAATAAAATAGGCAGTAACATACTTTACTTTTTCCCATCCTTGAAAGTGAAATTAGTTTTTATATTAACCAAAAATGTGTGTTGAATTGTTTCAGTCTGCGCATTTGCCGTGAATGTCTTCATCATAGTCCGTGGCTCGATTCCTTTCCACTCCAACGGCAGGAAGACTCTCACTCATTTCAGTAGTTTCAGAATGTGAAAAACATGTTGAAGGAGCATATATAATTGTTTAAAATTCCTAGTAGAAAAATTTAAGGAACAGAACTACCAAATTAGTATCCACATATTAGCAAGGTGTTGAATTCAGGGGGTTATAGTCCTTAATCCACTTTTAAGTTACAAAGACTTAGCTTTTTTTCCCAAGCCTGGAAAACTTTTTTCATGCATAACTCCAGGATAAAATTATATACAAATCAGAATGCTCGTCTTAATCATAGAATGTTTATATTTTTAAATAGTCTTTGATAATGGAATAAGATTTCTTCTTCCAACCATGTACTAACTAGATAATATATCTTTAATATTTTCTCATTTCTGAGTAATATTTCTTGGCTTATCTTTGAGTCAATGAATTTTTTCCATATTTTCAAACCTTGAGAATCTTCATAAAATATTTCTCTTATTTTACTTTTTGTCAAATCCATTTACCTTTCTATTTGATCTTTATAAAGCCATAAATGAGGATATTCAGGCTTAATTTAAACAAGAGATGAATTAAAACTATTATAATGTATCCTTTATACTCTAGATTATTCTTAAAAATAATCTCGGGCGTAAGGTAACTTTTAAAATAGCATGACATTACATAAATACCTTTGGAATTAGTAGAAACTTTTTTAAGTTTAAAAACTTTGTGTTAAACAGTCTTTTTAAAGTTTAAAAAAAAAACCTTAAGATGGAGCCAAGAATAAAGTTAGTCCACAAAGTGCATGTAGTGAAATTAATACAGTCCCACACAGGGCTCTGAGCTTTCTCTACCAGCTGAAGACAAAGGACAGAAAGGAGCAGTTACGTAGTTCACAGGGTCCATACAAAGTAAAACCACACAGCTGCTCAGTAGACACATTTGTGTTCCTGATACCAAGACTAGAAAACAATTTCTTTCGTGGGTTATCCTGAAGAGGTTCTATGTAATATATGAATAAAACTCTTAGCATCCTCAGAAGAAATAAAACCAAAAGCCTCATAAAGTTGTGTGCTCTGATATCCCTTAAGTACAAATTAGTACTACTTGGGGACTCTGTGGACGATACAGATGGAGACAAATAAGACACTTGAATTCTTCCCCCTCAAACCTCACGTATATGAACAGTCACAAAAATCTTATAAATTCTTCTTTCATAATTTCTCTAACTAGACACTCTCTTAGCTTCACCCTCATTACTTCTCACTTGATTGACTTTGGAGCTTCCTAGTTATTCTTTCCACCTCTAACTTCTCACTTTTCCAATCCATCTAAAATACAGCCCCTAGGGGCCAGCCGGTGGCATAGTGGTTAAGTTGGCGCACTCTGCTTCAGTGGTGGCCCAAGGTTCGTGGCTTCAGATCCCAGGCAGGGACCTACACACTGCTCTCAGGCCACACTGTGGCGGCATCCCACATACAAAAAAAAAATAGAGGAAGATTGGCACAGATGTTAGCTCAGGGACAATCTTACTCACCAAAACAACATAAAATAAAATACAGCTCCTAGATAGATCTTTCTGAAGCATTGCTCTGGCTAAGCACTCCTTTTCTCAAAAACCATTTTTTACTGGGGAAAAAAGTTAAATTTGCTAGTTTGTTCAGACCCTTCATGATCTGCCCTAACTCAGTGGTGGGGATCTCCAACAACAGTGGCCAGGCAGGGTACATGGGCGAGGGAAGTGGTCCTGGGTAGAAACCTGATGGAGCACACAAGCCCAGACCGAACTGCGCAGCAGTTACCTGGTGCCGGCTGATCGCTGCCGTGAGCAACATGGACCTGGTGTCTCAAGAGAAGGCAGAAATCTGTAATTTTATACAAAATCTCCTGATTTTTAAATGTAGGAAAGTAATTGAAAAGAAAAGTGAATGCTTTCAAGCCAATGAAAATATGTCTTCCGTGGGATGCAGCCTACGGAGTGGCAGTTTGGGACGCGTGTTCTAGTTCTCACACTGCAGCTGAACCGCATCCTTTACTGCTCCCCTCCCCCTGTACTGCTCCTTCTGAACGTCCAGCTTCGTAGATGACCTTCAAGACCCCTTTCAAATACCAATTCCACTAAGCTTTTCCAGGACCGGTGGAAAGTAATTGCTTGTCCTCTAACGTCCCACACTATTTGAACTCTACCCTTTTTATGGCTGCAAACACTCTCTTCCAAGTTCAGTAATTATTTTCATGCATGCTCCTTTCTCCAGTTAAATGGCCATGAGTACACAGGCCATGCTGGATTCAACTTTAAATGCTGCACAGCAAACTACAGTCTTTCACTCAGTCACTTCTCAAGTATTTAAGAATTAGTTATCTCAAGATTGTTAATGAAAGAATTAAAATATTAAGCTATCTCCATCACAGTCTAGACTCTTGTTTTCATCACTCAGAAGTCATGCGTTAGACAGATGGCTTTCTTTTCCCCTTTACAGTTTGAGTACGTATTTTAGATAGGGAACTTTCTAGCATAACATCGATTTCCTTAGCAGTGAGTTCTTTATTTTCCCATGAAATGAAGGTTTGCACTCCCTCAAGCACAACCTTAAAATATCTTGACTCTGTGTGCAATGTTTAGATTGTTTTATAACCTAATTTTTAGGCCTTTCATAGATTTGTGCCATTTGTTTGCAAACACAATATTTTCCAATTGGTATAAGTTGACCTGAGTATTTTCATAAACTGAGCAATAACATCGTTTCAAATTTACCCAGTAAATATTTTACAGTCCCGGATATTTTCCTAAATTAGGTTAGTTTATATTGAAATACACTTTTCAAAAGATTCATATGTTTTAATCCAGAGATTAAGGAAACAGATTTTCTAAAAGCCCCTCCTCTCGCCCGGCTTACCCAGTGGCCCCATGCAATGGTGAGGCTCATCTTCGCATTCGTTTATCAGCACACACTCCCCTTCCTGGGGGATTCAGAATAACCACTAATCTGCAAGGGAGCTTAACCACAATTCAAACTTTGGAAACACAGGCAGGAAAACTAGGGGGAGAAAATGTAGTCTCCAGAAGGCGACGGAAACTAGACTTTCCTGTCCCTCAAGCTGAAGAGTAGGGAAGGCAGAGTTCCCCAAATGTGACATAAAAATGAGAGTTTTGAGCAAAGATGAAATGCCAGAGGAGTTAAGGAGACTTCGGTTGATATTTGAATTTGAGTAGCTGAAGTTCAAAGTGGCCTTTTCACCATTTAAGCTGCATATTTAAGAAGAAAAAGAGGAAGAAGCAGCCAAGTGCTGAAAACTGAAATCCTCTCATGAAAAATCATTCTATTTGAAAAATTAGAGACTTGTCAAAGAACAGCCATAACATTTACAAAAATGTAGGGACAGAGCAAATTAAACGACAAAACCTGTGAGAAGTTTTTTCGGTCCTTCTTGCTAAGTGGAGTAGGCATACAAATGTGCTGTCATGTACTTTTGAAGTGTTAGCCTTGCTTACAGAGCTGTGACTCTAAATGCGCATCTCTGTGTGAAGGAGTTAATAGGCACTCTGACGGAACAGGCTTGTACAGTCTTTGGAAATAGGTGACAACAATAGGATTTATAATCGGTTGATGATTGTACATTTCAAACCGTTTCTACCTGTATTTAAACTCTCAGCAGAACTTTAAGTACCTGGCAGTCTATCTCACAGGTTGTCAGCTGCCGGGTCATAAGACAAAGGGAAAAGATTACAAGTGACAGTTCATAAAATATACACATATGTATATGTGCATATGTTTAAATCAGATGAACGTAAAGCTATCCATTTTAAATTTAATACTTAATCAAGAACACCAATAGAATTTTAATTGTCTTTATCTATGACCTCTTTCTAATAAATATCATCTGAAGCATCTCTACTTTTTAGAGGTTAAAATGATGTTGGTGTCAGAAAGTGAAGTAATCAGGTAGCGAATAAAAACAACTTTGTGATGAGTTTCTCCTGTGAGGCAATAAAAAGCCTGTGCAATGGGAGGCTAAAACCTTGGAAAGAAAATGTCAAGTTGAGAAATGCTTTGACATAAAGATAATGCACAAATAAAAGGAAAGAATACTTGAGGAGAAGAAACGATTGAAAGAAAAACAATTTATGTGTAATAGAGAAGCTTCCGTACACATTTAAGGCATAACAGGGCTGGTAAAGGTTTCAGAAAATGATGAAATATTTTGTTGATTTCATAGAGAAAAAGAAGAAAACTTCACTGAAAAGTCTCCATCCAGAATACCAGATTCAAACTGGTTCCCAGCTTTATGCTACATTGAACTTTTTATAAAAATTCTAATCTGGAGGTAATTCTCTCCTAAAAGAAGCACAATGTGGTAAGCAGAATAATGCGCGACCCAAGGATGTCCTCATCCTGATCCCTTGAACAGGCAAATATGGTACTTTACACGGCAAAAGGGACTTTGCCAATGTAGTCAAGTTAAGGACCCTGAGATAGGGAGATTGTTCTGGATTATCTGAGTGTTGCTAATCACATGGGTGCTCAAAAGCAGAGAACATTTACAGGCTGCGGTCAAAGGGAGATGGGACTATAGAAGAGTAGTCAGAGACATGAGCATTGCTGGTTTGAGGGTGGAGAAAGGGGGCCAGGAGCCAAGGAACATGGATGACTTCTAGAAGCTGGAAAAGGCAAGGAAATGAAATTCCCCTAAAGTCCCCGAGAAAGGAATGCAGGCCTGCTGGCACTTCACCTTAGCCCAGGGAGACCCACATCAGCCTCTGACCTGCAGAACTGTGGGAGAGGAAAGGGTACTCTTTCAAACCAGTATGTTTGTGGTAATCTGTTACAGCATTAATAGAAAAACCAATACAGTAAATTCCAGAACATGGATTATTAAAGGAAAGAATTTTCAAAGTTCATGTTAAAAACCAAGCAAAAAGAATTAAGAAATATCTGGCTCAATTTTTAGTAGAGTGGCCTATGATCTTGCATATAAAATATAACATAAAAATAACTTTGTGGAAAGAAATATCTAAAGAAACTTAAATATCTTTGGGAAAGCAGCCCAGATGCCTGTGTCCTCTTAGAGAGCCTAGTGAAAATGTTTTATTTTGTACCATATGATCCAGCTATTACACTTCCGAGTATTTATCCAAAGAACGCAAAAACACTAATTCGAAAAGATATATGCACCCCTATGTTCGCTGCAGCATTATTCACGATACCAAGACTTGGAAGCAACCTAAGTGCCCATCAATGGATGAATGGATAAAGAAGATGTGGTATATGTATTCACAATGGAATACTACTCAGCTATAAAAAAAGATGAAATAGTGCCATTTGCAACAGCATGGATGGACCTTGAGAGTCCTCCGCTAAGCCAAATAAGTCAGATGGAGAAAGACAATTACCATATGACTTCATTCATATGTGGAAGATAAACAAACACATAGATTTAGAGAACAGAGTGGTTACCAGAGGGGAAGGGGGTTGGGGGAGGGCAAAAGGGGTAAAGGGGCACATGTGTACGGTGATGGATGGAAATCAGACTTTTGGTTGTGAGCACAATGCAGTTTATACAGAAGTCGAAATACGATAATGTACACCTGACATTTATGCAATGTTATAAAACAAGGTGACCTCAATAAAAAAAAAAACTTTACTTGGAAAAACCTGCTTGAGATTCATTTGATGGTCAAGATATTCAATTTGACCCTGTCAGTCCCTGCATGCAAGTCTCCAGGTGTCCTACTGAATGTGAATTAAACACGAACCCCACGGCACAGCCTGTCAGGTCCTATGTAATCTGACCCTGTGATCGCAGTTTCTACTCCTCGCCCACTTCTCACCAAGCTTCAGCCACACTGGCCTTTTTCCTGATCTTTAAACATGCAAATCTTATCCCCACTCCACTCCAAGAGCCTCTGCACTGCTGCTCCCTCTGCTGAAATGTGTGGAGAAGCGTACATGGGATCAGAACTAGAGACTCAGCACTCAGAGAAATGACAAAGATCCGGAAAGAAACCTGCCACACACAGGACCATCTGGGCACTATCGAAAGTGTGCAGACCCCAGAACTCCAACCCAAGCCACTGAATTAACTGTGTGTGGGTCCCAGAACCATATTTTTAAATATCCCCGGGAATGCACACCATAAGCGTCACCAGTCTTTGACACAGGAGCAATATGGACACACGCACTCAGGCCCAGCAAAGACAACAGCCCTGTGGGATGGTGTGCTGCCTTCTCTACACCTAACTCCCAGGCTGGGCTAAGTGCTCTTGACTGTCATATTTAATGGGATCTTTGAGAAACCACTAGTGTGGTATAGATGTCAGGAATGCAGATTCCTGGGTGCACCAGCCCAGCTCTGGCAGTTACTAGCTGATATACTTGGGTGAGTTGCTGAACCCCACTGGGCCTCCTATCCTATCTGCAGTCTGACAAGGGGCAATATGGCAAAGCTGCCTCAGAGAGCTGCAAGGATTCAATTATCGAATACACATAAAATACTTAGGAGAGGGCTTGGCCAACAGTAAGTGCTCATGAAATGTTGGCATGACTTGTCGAAGTCATCATTCTAGTCAGCCAGCCATCCCTTTATTGGGACATGATCCACTTTTAGGGTAGTTTTGCTAGTGTTTGAAAAATGCTCGCTTAATATCTAAACATACCTATTTTTCATCTTTCAAAGCTGTTCCATAAAACAGATTGAAAAGTTCTATGTTCTTCCCATTCCCTTCCAAACTGCTAAATCAATGACTGGTTTTAAGCATGCAGCCCAGAAAATCTTTACAATTGTGTAAAATGGTTACTATTTCTCTTCTGATATGTACTGGATTATCCAAAGCCACAGGAAAACAGGGATATAAAATATCAATAAAAATCTTTTTTAATTCTCCCAGGCTCTCTGCTGATTTCTCCCCTCCTCTGGTGGTTAAACTAAAAAGGCATAGATCACTGCAGAAGCTGCTGTCTACAAAAAAATTAAATAACACTTATTCCAAAATATCTAAATTCAAATAGGATTTCACCGCTGGGTGTTAGGCCCTAAATCCATCAAAGATGCAGATGAGTCAGGACTAATCCTTTGGCCTTTATCAACTCAAGGATAAATGGATAGTCCAGCCTGGTGAGTTTGGGGAAAGAAAGCATTCATCCTCATCCAATAGAGGGTGACATTCAACTAGTCCAGCCACAAAGTTTGAGAGACCTGAAGACTGAGGGTTTGGAAATTCCAGCGACCTCCTTGTTCCCATAGGCATTGGCTAAGGGAGAGAACCCATGCATGTGCCCTTTGATGCTGGGCACTAAGAAAGAGCCATAGAGAAGTGGCAGTGTGACACAACTAAACAGAAGGAGGTAAGGAAAGAAAGCGCCCACGCACGTTCCGGGGCTGGGCTCTCTTTCCACTTCAGATGTGGCAAGGATCCAGCAGTTTTTTGTGGCCAGAGAACCTTCTCTAAATGGTAACTGGGAGCATGAATAATAGAGATACTCAGCCTCACAAGACAGTGAGAGAATCACACAAGCACGGGCTGTGGCACGGATTTCCCAGAAGCACAGGAACAAGGCAGCCGTACCCCACAATGATACACAATGATACACAATGAATAGGATAACCAAGAGAATCACCTTCCGGGGCGCTGGTGGTGAGGTGTGATCTGTACCAAAAACCCAGCCAGGATCTGAACATGCAGCCCGATCCTCCCCTGCAGGTGCCTACCACAGACATCACTGGTGCCGTGGGAGAGTGAGGAAGGAGGGAGGGAGGCTCAGAGAGAGAACTTTCACCTTATCAGTGCTGAGAACCAAACAGTGACTGAGTCAACTATTTCCAAACCAGACTATAAAAACATACTCGAGGGGCAGGTCTGGTAGCGTAGTGGTTAAGTTCCAGCATTCCCCTTCAGCGGCCTGGGGTTGACAGTCTTGGACCTTGGGCACGGACCTATGCACCACTCACCAAGCCGTGCTGTGGCAGCATCCCCCACACAAAAAATAGAGGAAGATTCCCACAGATGTTAGCTCAGCTCAAGCAAAAGTGAGGAAGATTGGCAACAGATGTTAGCTCAGGGCCAGTCTTCTTCGCCAAAAAAAAAAAAAAAAAAACCTCAAATCTGATAGACCTAAGAACAACTAGGTTTTAGAAGTGATTGGAATATGTAGAAATAAACAATTTCAATTTCCTGCTGATGAGCAGTAATGAAGATTCAAAGAGGAAAATAAGTTATTAGAAAAAAACAGTTCTATTTTGCACTGATATGAAACTATCCAAGCTGCACATATTAGACCTTTAAATTCTAAAGCTTCTTTTTCCCAAACTAAACTTTCATTTTCTAAACAATATGCCCAAATATGGGGGAAATTCGCATAAGTCCCTTTCAGTTGGATCAAACTTAACCATCAGTATTTTCCCGTGAGATAAGTGTCTCGCGCCTCATAGCCTTGGTCAAGTCATGGCACCGGTTTTCTCGTGTATAAAATTAGGCAGTTTGGCCTAAAGGTCTAAATTACCTCCCAACTCAGTACTTTAGTGACAAGATAGAAAGTTCCTCTCAGGTCTTTGTTTAGAATCAAGTGCATAATTAAAGAACTTTAGAATTATGGGCCTGGCTTCCCTCTGGGAAATTTAACTATCCCCAGGTTCAGAAATGTCCAAACACTTCACTATTTCACTGCAAGGTGTTGGAGGAATAATGATTCCATAAATTGATTTAGATTTACCTACCAATCTTTGTTTGATCCAGGATTAGCTTACAAATCAGACAGGGATACACGAGCCCTCACCAATGTGCCTCTTCAAAGAATTAAACTTTAGCATGTCATTAGCCAACTTCTTTGACTGAATGGAATGCTAAAGCAACATTTATTCCTTACATAGTACTTTCCTCCTAGAAGTTAAAGTTTCTCTCCAGAAAGATAAAAGATGTTATTTATTTTGCTTAACAAAGACTTTACAGAATAATAACGTTTCCAGTATTAGCAAATTTGAAAACTCTAAATCCCCAGAGCTGCTCCTCTCTAAGTCGTTTAAATCAGGAGATTCTAAGTCTCTTTTAAATCTCAGAGCATATAATTCCTGGTGATTTACTATAAATCCCAATGCAGCTGGGGAGTGTTCACGCTCTTTGTTCGATCAGACTTTCTTATGAACGCACAGCTATCGTGTTTTCCAATATACGTTTGCGTTCGCATCAGCTATGGGGTTCAGAGGAGTGGCAGGCATCAGCGATACTGTAAAGTGTTCTCGAAGCAATAGAAAAGCAAAAAGAAGTCATAATTTTCTATAGGGATAATTTCTCTGCCACACTGACACTTTTAGCTGTTTTCGATAGTGCTGATTTATTGGAAAGCTTAGAAAGGTGGTGCTGAGAACCTGCTTTCCCCATAAAGTCTCAGCGACAGAGGATAACGTTTACATCTCTCAAACTGCCCATTGTGAAAGACTTTTTCATTACGATGAAGGTGTTTAGAGGTTTTTGATTTAATGTAGAATGATAACTCCTGTGAGTCTCAGACTTCTGGAAAGAACAAACAATGAAACGCTCCCCTCCCCAGAGTGAGCTCAATGACGGAATACATTTGACTATCCATGGCAACAAAGCACTTCTCTGACTTGCTTGAGTTCTGTAAAGTGAAATTCTGATTCTCACAGATTAAAATTTATTTATAAATATACTACTTTGACCTTGTGTTTTCCACACAAGAGAAGCTGTAGCTCCTGTCTGTGTATTACTGTTCTTGTGGCTAATTCAGGCGGTTTCCTCTTTAACTCTTGGAGCGAGGGAACACAAAGGCAACGGCAGAAGCTTACCACTCCGTAAGACCCTCTGAGAAGCTAACTTGGGAGTGCTCGCCGCGTGTTAAAACATGAAACTGAAAGTTAAGAGAACGCACTAAGGATGCCACAAGACCTTAGAGAGAGTTGTCTTAATAGCTAATTTACTTTTCCCGTTAAATTGGGAGGGTTGCTCAAATACAGTTAAAATTAGGGGATTTTTCCCTTTAAAAATACCAATTTATAATTAATTTTCTCCCACTATGACAGCTCCTCCTAAGAGAACCTTCCAGGCCCCCATGGCACTTGCTCCCTGCATCTCTGCGCCTGCTCCCAGACCCCTGCTGAGTAAGAAGTAAACCTGGAACAGAGTGGCCAACTGTCCTGGACTGAGGGGTGCCAGGGCGCTGGGCTTTCAATGCTCAGACCAGGAGGGAAAACCAGAGAATAGGTCACCCTACAGAGCTTTCCAAACTTCAGAGTGCCTCAGATTTACCTGTAAGGCTTGTTAAAACACAGATTTCTGAGCCCCACCTCCCGAGTTTTTTATTCAGAAGATCTGTGTATGATCCAAGAACTGGCATTTCTGACACATCTCCAGGTGTTGCTGCTCCTGCTTTTCCAAGGGTCACACACTGAGAGGCCAAGCCCACATGCCAGGACTCTCCTGCCCATCAGCTGATTAGCTCAAGGTCCATAGCTGATCCAAATATCTTATTAGAGCATCTCTCACAAGAATTTGACATTGGAGCTCAAGGTCTTATATCAATTACCTCGGTCATGAAGGAAAGGTTCTGCGTGTGACACTAAGTACATAGAGAAAAGGGGGTAAGTGAGGGCTTGTCTTGCTACCTAACATATTTCCAGTTCCTGAGTCCAGTCCTTCAATGAGGCTCAGCTGTACTTGTCATCCTCTAGTTCCATGAGGTTTTCTCATTGCCTGCTGATAAATTATTGTTTTTTACTTCAGCTACTTTGAGTGTCTTATGTCACATAAGCCAACGCAAGCCTGATTAAAACCAAAATGTTCCAGACCAGACCAGTGGTGTAGTGGTTAAGTTCATGCACTCTGCTTAGGCGGCCCGGAGTTCGCCGGTTCACATCCCAGGCGGGGACCGACACACCGCTCATCAAGCCATGCTGAGCTGGCATCCCACATATAAAATAGAGGAAGATGGGCACAAATGTTAGCTTAGAGCCAATCTTCCTCAGCAAAAAGAGGAGGATTGGTGGTGGATGTTAGCTCAGGGCTGATCTTCCTCAAAAAAACAAAAAGGACCAGAATGTTCCAAATAATTGCATGTAACAAACAGAGAAAACAGTCAAACTAAGTTCAACAAAAGACTGTATTTGCTCTGAGCAACTTCAGTCTCTTCCATAACTTCTTAAACTGTCAGGAAAACTATTTTAATCATTCATGTTATGACAGAGCTTGAAAATTTGATGCATTTTTCTTTTTTATTAATGTATAATTGATATATTATTGTCAATTCATTGTCCTATTCATTTCAGGCGCACATCTCAGTGATTCGATATTTATATACATTATTAAATGATCACCATGATGTCTAGTTACCATACAAAGTTATTACAATATGATTGACTATACACCCTATGCTATACATTACATCCCCACGACTTACTTACTTTGTAACTGGAAGTTTGTACCTCTCGATCCCCCCCGTCTATTTTACTCACTCCTCAAACCCTCCCTATGAATGCCTCAACTAAATATGGAAAAGGCTATAAAGAGAGAAGAGAAGTAAAAGGAAAAATTACCAACTCAAGTTAAGAAAGGATATCCAAAGAGAAAATTTTATCACAATGCCTGGGGCCGTTGAAATCTCATGAGACTTAGAATTTTTGAGTAAATGATGGATTAGACTAAGTGAATTTGCACTTTATGGAATTTTATAGGCCAATTTCACAGAGAAAATTGAGAATGTTACATTTTCTCCATCAGAAACGGAAACATGTTTTAAAGACTATGGAAGAGGATTTTGGAAGCACAAGACCCATTGCAGCCTGGGTCATTACTCTCCCTGTCTATTAATGCAACAAATTACCATCCTGTTTTTAACGGCCCTTAAGGAGGATGATTTCAAAATCTCCCCCAATAAAGCTTTTCTAATAATTAACAGAATTCCCTGCCTGGAAACGTCTTTATGACTTTTAACCTAGGGAACAGCTGATCAGGAGCTCTGAGTAACAAAAGCAGGCTCTTGAAGGCCATTTTTAGTTTTGCCTTTTTTCATATTCCCATTGCCCCTGTTGCAATCCCCTGGAGCTGCCTCATGTGCTGTATTTGTTACTGTATCCAAACCTACCAGTTTCTGAATTTCTTGATTTACTAAACAGCGCTCAGCAATCTATTCTCCTAAATACAGCATTTTTTGTTATGGATCCCTAGTTAATTTTGGTCTCCTTTACGCATTCAATATCTTTCTAAAATGCTTCTCCTCGAGTTTAATCACTGCATTCATCTCTTTTAAACAATTCTGCCTGGTTCTAACCACGTTTCCAGGGGTTATACCACCTTCAGTTCATCTGAGTGATTTTGAATCCATTTTCTGCCTACCATCTCCTCATTCCCACTCCCCGAGTCATCAAAAACCTAAAGAATATGTTTTCTTTCCCATCATTCAGATAAATATATTACAATTTTCAAAAGTTCTGGACTTAGAATGGATCCTTCAGATTTGATTTGTGACCCACACACAACTCAGAATGTCAGGACTCACAGTAATTTACAAGCACGTTATTTGTTATCAGATGCTCTTACAGAGTAGAGAATGATCACACTGCTTCGCCACTTAAACTTCACTCTCTGCTTTAGCCCCAGGTTCCTCCCTTTTGGTAGTATTTATCAGGGTAATTCTCACCCAGTTTCATTACGTCCTCATTAGTACATGTCTGTTATCTCCTCACTGCCAAATCAAGAGTAAAGGTTCTTTTTGTTTTATGATCCCTGTGGGCGAATGTGATTCTTGGCTGAACACATCGAGTGCCCATAAGGTTCTAATAGTTGAAGTGCTTAACACACCTGCCATCCATCAAGGTTTATGATGTGGTTACCATGGCTACCAAAACCCTATGCATTCCTGATCACATGGGATTCATTCTGTAAAAAAAGAGAGAGAGAGAGAGCAGTCTGCCAGGGAATTATCCATGAGAATTCAGTTCCAACTGAACAATTAAAATCGATCAAGAAGTAACTTTAAACAAAAGTAAAACATCACAAACTCAGAGCCACTAAGATAAGCTGAGGCCAAACCAAGGCCATGCTAGCATAAAAGAGGTAGACACAAATGAGTCCACGTCACTTTTCCTTTGTGCTAGCTCATGTTATCAAATGGCAAGGTGTACAATTTTCAAGACTTCCTTGGAGATCGCCTTTGGAAAAAAGTGTTGGAATCCATAACTTTGAATCAAAAGTTACTGTGGAAGCCTTTTTTCTTTCCCCAAAGAAAGTTTGCTTTCAAATAACAATACTTGAGTTGTATTTTATAGCAAGCTTTTCATTCAAGAGGTACATAATGCTCTATAAACTTATTAATCCTCACAACCTTCCTGCAAAGCACAGGGGTAGCAAACTCCCCAGATGCGCATATTGAATTTTTAAAAAGCAGTTTAAGTGGAATCAATAGTGTATTCAGAAAGGAAGGTTAAAAAGGTAGGCCTTGCACTGTGTCTTAATAATCAAAGTCCACTAGGAATTTATTAGACTGTGACAAAAGAAAAAGAAAGAAAAAAACTTAAGCTTTTATACATTGCCTGTTTGGCTTATATTGAATGCTACCTTCCATACTTTCCATAGCATTGGGATAGAGTGGGTAATTTGACATTCCCATCTTCAGCATATTGCTATGTCAGTTTGCAAACTGAAACTGAGTATTATCCAACCCAAAAATAACTCCCCAGTAGGAAATTAGAAAGAATCTCTGATTCCACAATGCTATTGTTTAAAAACAGATATTTATTAAAATTTGGATTGAACTGTTAAAATCATCAAACGTTCTGATACATATTTTGGCAATATGTACCAAGAATCTTCAAAATACTCATACTCTGTCCCAGTAATGCCACTTCTGGGGATTATTTCTATCCATAGGAAAGAATACACAATTCAAATACAGATTTATGATATGATTTAGAGAATTATATATAAGCAATACATTGAAAGTATTTAAAATACTTACATAAATGAAAAGATTAAATATAATAAATCCAGCCATTTCTTCATTCCTTTACCACCTACTGTCTATCTCCTATCTTCAGGCACAAGAAACACAAAGACAAGCAAGACATGCTCTTCTGAATACGATCCCAGCCCTCTAGTGCATTACAGTCTAATGTGGAGAGAAAGACATGTAAATACAACATGACCATAGGTGCCCTGTAAGGAGTGTGCACAGCATAGCAGAGGATCACAAAGGAAAAAGTGTTCGACTTTGCATTGGGAAGATGAAAGTCAGGAAAATTTTCATAGGGTTGACCTTTAATCTAAGACTAGTAATTTGAGTAGATGTTTGGCAGACAGGAAGATCACCGGCGTTAGTGAAAAGGAGGGGCAGAGTAGTGGGAACCAGGAGTATTCAGTCGAACAATGTCATAGCACTAAGTCGAGGCTGTGGCTTTGGAGACGGCAGGAGCAGACAAGGGTGGTGTGATTATCTTTCAGGACTTTATGACTTGCAAACGAGGATGAGATGGGTGGGCTGAAGAAGCAAAGGTGATTCCTAATATTCTGACTTGGGAACCAGAAGTGTGAGAGAGGGGATCCAAGAGAAAGCAAAGCAAAGCAAAGAGAAGGAGAATAGTACCATCTAGACATGAAGAGTTGGAATCATTGAGGAACACCTAAATGATAATAGCCAATAGAAAGAAAGCTGGATCTGAAGTTACTTGGGAGTAATGGACACGTGGACTGTGGTAGCAACCATAGAAGAGGATGAGAGTGTGAAGATTGAAAAGAGGAGTAAGGCAGAGCCCTGGGGGACACCAACATGCTAATGGGTAGGCAGAGGAAGAGTAGCCCTCCTCAAAAATGTGACACAGATAAGATTGCAAAGAAACCAGTGAGCTGAGTCAGCAGTCACTGGTGCCGTTTTCCAGAGCAAGTTGTATAGACACGCGGAGGTAGAAGTCTGATTAGAATGGTTTTAAAAGTGAATAAGAAGTTGACTCCCAGGAGTAGGAGAAAGGCAGCAACTAGAGTGGGACATGGGATTACAAAATGATATGTTTAAGATGAGAGAGACTTGTACATCCTTTCAGATGACAGAGATTGAAGTGACCGAGAGGAAAATATGAAAATTATCAAAGAAAATGAGAGTAAATGCTGAAATGATGCAGTCTTTTCTAAGCTTTTAATAAATACTTTTTGTGGGGACAAATAGTTTAAGTAACACTTTAAAGAGTTTAATAAAATGATAAGATATTTGACACATGAAAAAGTCCAAGATATAAAATTGAATGTATATTAATTACTATGTCAACTTTGCAAAACAAAACATTTGTTAAAAGAAAGATTGAAAGAAAATATATGAAAAGATTAATCATCATTAATTGATTTTGAGGAACACCATTTTTATCTTACACTTTTCCAGTTTTACAAATTTTCCAAAATAAGCATGAATTAATTTTATAATAATTTCGTAACATTTTCAAAAAGAAAAAACATTGAAAGGATGGAGAGCAAAAGGGAGAACAGGAAGGAGGGAGAGAAAGAAGAAAGGGACAGAGAAAGGGGAGGTCCACCTAACCCTGAATGTGGGAATCACGGATCAGAGTGCATACACAGAACCAAGCACAGCACTCAGGTTCCTGAAGATTACAGCATCTTAGAGATAAGCTGTTTTCTAGTATTTTACATATAAAATGTTTTACTTATGTTTGATCTCTATAAGTGCAAAAACCTTTTTTTTTTTTTAGTGACTAAACAAAAGACATTGCATCTTCACAAGTTGAGATTCTTGCTACCTCAAAAATGTTCATCTTTCTCGAGGGTGGTATTATACAGTGTGAATGAAGACCTCCTCACTGTGGGAAAGAGGACCCAGAACGTCCATCCTTGGAAAAGAAAAATGTGGTGAGCGCGACATGTACAGACTAAAGATGCTAATTAACCATAAACTTAATCTGAAATAAAATGCGATAGTCATGAATAAAACAGAAAACAAAACTCTCTTGAATTTAGGCATTTGTGCTACTAAAACTGTTTTCGTAACCTGCTAATACATTCATACTGTTGACATTTTACAAACCAAGAAAATTAGAAGTCATTGATCCAGTCATATCATTGCATATTGCATATGCCAGAGGTTTCTTTCCTTTTTTTCTTCTTTTTAGATCCTTGGACAGCAACACGGCTACACGAAGTAGTCATTCCCCAGAAGGCCCTGCTGTAGAGCCTATAAATAGAGACAGCCTCCCCAGCAAAATATAGCCACGCCAAGGCTCCTTTGTATGTGGCCAAGCCAACTGCAGCTCTGTTGCACAACCAGGTTATAAAAATGTATTTCATTTTTATTATTTAGCACTGCAGCACAAGAGGAACTTGGAACTACCACCAGCATCATTTAATTTTCCTTGAGAACGTTTAAAATTGGAATAGGAAAATCACATTCAACTTAATATTTCACCATTTGCTTGGACTGTTTTCATTTTTCCTTTAGGGGAGAAAGAAAACAAAAGTTATACATTGAAATAATTGCAGCAATATCTTTAAAAGTGAAATCGCTGAAACAAAGCTGTTTATTGTTCTGTTCAACAGTTTAGGTCCATGCAGCTGTCTTGAGATATAGAGGCATGTTTTTTTCTGTTAAGTATGAGACTTGAATATAATTTTCTCATCAATTCTGACATGTACAACTAGGTCTGAAGTGGGAAAAACACTGAAGAAATATACAAATGTTTATTGTATGACTGCTACAGGTAGAGAAGAGCTGAGGTTGAAACTGAATTATTTAGAATATATCTAGTTTAAAACATAGGCAAGCCTAGCAAACATTTGTTTACAACTGGAATGCTATTTAAATTTATCTTACTGTTTAAAAAAATTCTCAACAAAGAATGCTCTGACCTGTTGCATTTTAATACGTGTTATAGTACAAATTTATTAGGAATTTTAATTCCACAGTGGGAGTGCTCTGAACTTCTTTGAACTGATATTAAAAGATATAAAAAAAAAATCCTCTTCTTGGGACCTGGACAGTATTTCAACTCATAGTTGAAAGGTCCGTAACTAAACAAATAATGAAATCTGTTGTTGAATCCAGGACCCTATGTAATATAGCTTAATACAAAAGATGGTTTCTCTGTGCAATCAATAAGGAACATGAGTCCTTTCCACTTGAGTGTCAGAAGTTTGCCTGAGTCCAAGAAACAAAGAGAAATTTATACCTTCATAATTAAATTGACTTTTATTCTAAAGAAATAATATACTAGGTTTGAAATATAGAAAATAATTCTAGATTTGATTATTTGGAACATACACTGGAGGGAGAGAGAAGAAAAAGCTAATTTAAATAAATAAACAAGCCAATAATTGTTTTCTTCGTACTCATATAAAATCCTGGTATTTTATTCAACTAAATTTTTCTTTGGGAGAATGGCTAAACTAGGCAAAAACCCAAAAACTTCCTAACATTAATTTTCTCAACAAACGAAAGTCAGTCTTAAAGTTTTCTCTTTCAAGGAAATGTTTTCATTTGTAGATCTCTGATTATCAAACATCTGGTATATTCTAGATAATGGAAGAATACTTTCTCTCTGACTCCTGATGAGACCTCCTGAAATTAGCTGGATTTGGGCTCAAGCACCATGTCAATTTCTCCCTTAATATAGCAATTTTTTTGGATGATTTTCCTTTCACCCCAACTTCTCAACCACAGCCATCATGAAGACCCAAATTAAGTGTGTTTTCTTTCCAGGAAGTTTTTCTCAATAACTCAAGGCAGCATCATTCTCACTTTTCCTGACCTCCTCCAGCAAGTTCCCTTTGTACGATATACATTGGGCAATACATCGTACTATCTCATATTTCTTTCTAATCAAAACATCTGAAAACTTTGTCTCCTTGTAAGATTATTAGTTTTTTGAAAGCAAAGCCCCTCTTACACATGTCTTTCACAGGTGCATAATGTGTTGATGCTGCCTTTTGCAAATTGAAGAAATAAAAAACAAATGATGATGATTTATTTTAAAGTAAAATTTGCTTATTTTTGTTTTAAAGGAAACTCATACTCATTGTAAAAGAGTCAAGATTCTGCAATCTTATGACACTGAGTGAGCTACATTTATAAAAATTAAGTGTTTATCTTTCCAAACTTTCTTCTATAAATATACTTTGTCACGTGGCGATATTATAGTTGTTTCCTTGTAACTTTTTGTCAGTCAATAATAGCTCATGCGCAAGAACACAGATGCATGTCACAGTACTCCGTCCGATAGATATATTATTTAGTTAGTCCCTTCCTGGTGGATATGTAGGTTCTTCCCTACTTTTTTTTTAATATAGGTCATTTCTTATTTAAAAACAAAAGTTCCTGTGGAAATTTTTATGAATCTGTCCATCTATTTCCTCAGGATAAACTCCCAAAAGGAAGGAGTAAATATAATAAAGTGTACAAATGTCTCAATACAGTACCTGGTACATCGTTAGAGCGCAAAAGAGATTAGCTGGAGTCATATAGCTGAAATTGCTGGATTCAAGCAATTGTGTATTTTATTCATTGTTTTAAATGACCACTTATAAAATTGAACCAATTCACATACACCATCGGGGTACAAAGGGCCCATTTCCTCACAACTCTGCACATTTCTTTAATTCTTGATCATCGTGGCAAGTATCACTACTGCTCACCGATGTCTCCAGCTCTCCTCTCCTTCCAGGTACAGGGGAGCAGGGCACTTCTCCACCCTCTTGAAGTTAGCTGTAGCCAGGTGATTCGCTTTGGCCAATAAATGTGAGTAGAAATGACTTCTGTCCTTTCTAGATAGAAGCACTTAAGAGCTGGTGCAAAGCTCTGCCTGCTGTCTCTTCCCCCTGCCATATCATCAGAGAAAGTCAGATCTTTCTACAAGATGGTGGGTTCACTGACTTGCAGCGTAGAGAACGGCTGCCCCAAAGAGACTTCCAGACCCACAGAGGAGTGCACGCTATGTAAGAAATCATGTTGCACTAAGCCTCTAAAATTCACGGGTTGTCTGTTCTCTAAGCAAATCTAGCATATCCTAATTGATAGAATTGTCTAGAAGGTGAAGAATTCTTACCATCTGATTCCTTTAGTTACTAATAATCTTACACATTCTTTCATATAAGTTTTATCGGGAGGAAGGGAACTGCGTATATGTGTCTTCTAGGAAAGTGTTTGATTTTTTAACCATTAACTTTTAGCAACTCTATATTAACCCCTCCCTCAACCTCATCCAAGCCCCTCAGGAATTCCGTGACATTTGAATTCAAAGTTTCAGAGATCTCTGAAGCAT
Organism: Equus quagga; assembly: GCF_021613505.1. Classification (NCBI taxonomy): domain Eukaryota; kingdom Metazoa; phylum Chordata; class Mammalia; order Perissodactyla; family Equidae; genus Equus; species Equus quagga. The sequence goes on from NC_060270.1 coordinate 56,704,877, forward strand.
CTATGATTTTGCTCAAAAATAAAAGCACAAAATACTGCATTTTTATCCTGAGATAACTATCTGAATGGCACATAAATATGTATGCATCAAAATATCTTGCTCTTTTGTGCATTCTCCACAGCACCTAGCACAGTGTTTATTATCTAATGGGTCCCCACTAATAATTCAAACGACATTTTCATAAACTGAAAACTAAGAGAGGCTAGAAACGTTTAAGTTCAATTACCTTATTTTACAAGTGAGACCCTGAGATGCCAGTGGAGGAAATAGCATGGCTCCCAAAGGAGATGGAGCCATCAGAAATCCCCCACGTCACTGTGAAGGAGGTGCTCCAAAACCAGTCTCCAGTGCCAGTATGAGCAAATTACATAATAAGCTCCAAATAGACTACCCTTGGGTACTTACATGCAACTCTATAGTTTACTGGTTTTTGAAAGGAAAGGCAGAATAAAGAACTCAAACTTACTTTTGTTGTCTAGCCAGCTAGCCTTCCATGTGATCACAGGATTACTGGGCAGACTATACTGAATCATCTCATTTCAGAAGAGATGATTTGATCACCAACAGCAAGAGTTAAGCCAATTACAAGTTTTTTCCTCCAAGGTGGTTGGTGTTACCATACCTACCAATAAAATCCACCAGCCTTCAGGAGCATTTTATGAGGCCAGTTCTCATCTAGGTGTGACAGACTGAATCTTTGAACATCCTCATTAAAATCAATGGGAGCTTTAACAGAGTCAAAAGTGTGGAATTAGGTGCCGGCTCAGAAATTGCTGATGTTCATTTAAGCCCACTGTTCATTTTGCAAGCAAAAAGATTTATCCCACCTGACAGAGTAATGCAAAAAATCTCTCCAGTCCAGACGATTTGGTCCTGAGTCGAAAACTACAAAAAGCCAATAACTGCACGTTAAATCATATTTTACTGCATTTGTCTACTTCCTTCTTATGTTAGAGTCACTAGTATTAGCCATGTTAGGAAAAGGGATTCATTACTGAGAAATAACCCCAACATGCCCTGAACATGAACCCCAACAGAAGGAGAAAGCACCTCGCGCTTGCAGAGAGAACAGACACCCACATGGATTAGATTGTTGCAGTCCAGACACTGACCTGCTCCCAGGTCTAACCAAGATACCACAGTCAGTCGGGAACGTGCAAGTCACTAGCAGTTCTGTTCCTATCTATTCGAGAATCTCCTTGCAGGGCTAGATTAGCCAAGAGGCAGACGGAGCGTGTCCCCCTGGGGCCCAGAGAAACAGAGAGAGCAGAACATCTAGAAAGAATTTAAGTGTTGCGACATTTCAAAAAAAATTTATTTTAAAGTTTAGGACTTTTTTCTTGTTAATTGCGAATAGGAGGGGGAAATAGCATAATGTTTTCAGAGCTTGAGTCCTCTAAAGCAGTGTTTCTCGAAGGACCAGTGACGAAAGAACCGTTTTGTTGGGGTTTTTTTCCCAATTTATCATAGACTGAGATAATTGTAAATTTCAATAAAAATTAACTACTGAAAAAAAAATAGTTGAAAATAGGGACATATAAAATACAAGCCCCAATTTTTTTCACTATTAGATTCAAGCTGAATAATTGCTCAGACTGCTGTAAAGCTTTCTGAACTCTCACTCTCAGTGCACACAGGGCTGGTCTGCAGGCTGCACTGGGAGGACGGCGATGCTGAAGGACTTCACTGGGCTCTGGTCCAGAACAATTACAGCAGTGAGTTGGTTTAGAGTTTTGAGGTTTTTCTCACTTTCTTTAATATTTTATTAGCCTGATTTCGTTACCAGGAGGATTCAAATTCAGATCACTAAATTTAGTTCTATTTTTCCCCGAACATGCTCAAAAAGCTAAGTAGATTTGTTAAACATGCTTGGTGCTTCGTTTGTCTTGCAATTCTTTCCTTCATTCAACATTTAATGAACACAGTTCTGTGCCAGGCCCTGCTGGGGACAGAGCGGTAAACGGCTCGAGCACTGCCCTCAGGGAGCTCTCCGTCTAGTCAGGTCAACAGACAGCTACCAACTGCGTTTTACTTCTTTCTTTTTGCCAGGAGCTTTAAAATCCTAGGCTTAACCTGCACAAGCTGAAATTAGGTCATCGCTGGCTGGTGCCATGTTAACCTCCGGGTCTGTTTCCTTGGGGCCTCACTTCTCCTTGTTCCAGTTCCCTCCGCTCCCTTTCTTCTTCTCCCTGCTGCACACTCCAACTGTTAATTACTCCACCTCCCGTATCTGCCAAAGAGCTTCCAGACACAATGCAACAACAAATGGTAGTGGTTCAGGCAGACTGTTTGTGGAGGGGCCACAGATCTGCCAACTCCATCGACCATGACCAATCCTGTCAAAATCACTTCCACGAGCTTCCTCAGATAACCTTTTATGGAACTGGAGTTTTCTCGTTCTCTTTTTATGTATGGGAGGCTAAGATTTATCAAGAATCTTAATTAAATTCTTTATATTCCTCTAAGAAAAAAGAAGGCCCGATAGTTCTTATAGAATTAAGTGTAATTTGAGACATTATACAGATCACATGCTTACAAACTTCATTTTCTTTATAAGTTTTACCACAAACGTGCTAAGTCTAACAAATAACATCTTCCTAAACCAAAATTACACCTATAAAATTCTAGAAATTGAACCCTAAAAACATAGGGTTACAAAAAAATTTTCTAAACACACTATCATTTTAAAGTTTATTTTTTCTAAAGAACCAAATAAAACACTAATAACAGCCTCTATTATTTAAGCCAAATATATTACTAAAGTCGAGAATGCAAGTTCTAGCACCCTGACTTTTTATACCTAATTAACACAACAAGAAAATACGAAGGGAAATGTTAAACTATCCCCTATATAACCACATCATTGCTCCAAACAATCTCATCTCTACCATACATTTACCTTTGACATAGATCATTGCTGTATCTCCTTTTTCATCTAAACTTTTCAATCAAGGCCCGTTGTAACCTCCGTTGAGATGCTTACCCTGGCTTCCTTTATCCGATGACTAAATTCAACCATAAATAAGCATCCCGATGCCAACTGATAATGCATTGTTCCAAGAAATGCTAATTGCCTCATTAATGTCCCATTCATGTTTTGCATTACTTCACTTAATTTAAAGCAAGCTGACAAGTATTTATCTTTAGCGAAGTTACATAAACATAGCATATATTTCATCAAGTTTGACCAAACCTGTGACTACAGGTAAGTCTAATAAGATGCCTAGGACTTTTAAAAAATGAAATGTAATATCCAAACCAAGAAAATTTTGCCACTTCTTTACAGATCCACTATGTCAGTCAAGCTTTTTAAGCAAATCCAAGGAGAAATATAGTAAGCTAAAATTTTATGAACCTAAAGATCTGGAATTTCAGAGTGTCCACTACAAAAGGCTGAGGGAAAGCTTGGTCAGCTTGCACAGGGAAAACAGAGAATTTATATTTTCACTTATTTTTTTCTTCACACTGGCACTTATATCTCTTACACATAATGAAACCCAAAAATGTCCCTTGTATTCCATGCTGCCACAAAATACACTGCCAAAAAATATATGATTTTTTTACTATAAATTTAAAATTTTTATATAAATGAGGTCACTAGGTTCTCTCTTTTATATTCCCTTTCTGGCATCATATTGCCGTGTTTAATTTTCTTGCTGTCAATGGGCTGCAATCATTCTGAATACTTCCTACTGGCTCTCCAGATCTGATTAACCTATATCATCTTATTGATTGATTTTTATTAATTATACTTCCTTCTGAATCTTCTGCTGAGAAAACTTGACTTAGCTCAGGTCAAAATTAAAATTCAAGATTTAGTACCACTTCTACTAAATCAAAACTATATCTAATAACTACCGATGATATTTAGCAAAATTTATCAAAGAAAAATTATTTTCCAGTAAGAATCTATTTCTAAGATAAGATAATATTATAGATAATAGTTATGATTGCTTAAATGTGACGGATATTTTTTTAAGACAGTTTTGTTGTATGGGGGAACGTTTTCGTGTGTTAAAGGAAGGAGCTGTTTCCTCTCCTCACCTGTGGTGTGGTATCCTCTTCTTGTGCCTCCTTGTATCTGTCCATGTGCTGACATCCTTTCTACTGTGAATTGTAGGAAGAGAAAAACACATATAAGCATTTCTTACAGAAAAAAACTAGATTTGTTCCTGTAGTTAACTTAGAGCAGATAATCCCAAATGGTTTTTTTCCAGCAGCAATGTATGATTCTTAGCCACTCCCATTAAACCATCATTGGCTCTCCCACTTCTCGTTATACCAAGGTACTGGAGAGTTTACAGAAGCTCTAGGCCACTCATTTTCCTTCCTCTCCATTGAAAAAACATGCAACAAATTAGTTTTTGTCTCATAAGTGAACAGCCATCAGAGATGGCCCCATGGCATTGGAAACAGCACTGTTCTCATCCATTAGTATTCGGTGTGACCACAGGCACATTGCCTGTTTTGAAAGATAAATAAATTTCATATCCCTCCAGACTCCAACATACACTTTGAAGACAATTACATTCAATATTGTATGAACTCAAGGAAACAACACATACAAATGCATTCCTTTATCTATGATAAAGAAATAAGAAACAACACATACAAATGCATTCCTTTATCTATGATAAAGAAATAA